>NC_035436.2:42365153-42540795 GCF_002127325.2 Helianthus annuus | reverse complement strand
GAATCAATGCCAAGCGCATTGAGATAAGAAATAACTTGAATGAAAGGGTGTTAGCTGCACAGAAGGAAGCTGTGCTGGAAGCTAACTATCCTGCAGAAAAGTTGGGAGTAACTGAGGAGCAGTTATCCCACGACAAGGATGGAATGCTACGACTAAACGGACGAATATGGGTTCCAGTATATGGAGGACTTCGGGATGTTATCCTCCAGGAAGCCCACAGCTCTAAATATTCCGTTCATCCTGGAGTTGATAAGATGTACCAGGATTTGAAATCAAACTACTGGTGGATTGGTTTGAAAAAGTCCGTGGCCGAGTATGTGGCCAAATGTTTGACTTGTGCGCAAGTCAAGGCTGAGCATCAGAAGCCGTCAGGTTTGCTTCAACAACCTGAAATTCCCAAATGGAAATGGGAAATGGTGACAATGGATTTTATCACCAAGTTGCCAAAGACGAAAAAGGGAAATGATACCATATGGGTCATAGTTGACAGACTGACTAAGTCAGCTCATTTTCTACCCATCAAAGAGACGTATAGCTCAGATATGTTAGCCCAATTATACGTCGATAAGATAGTAGCGCTACATGGTATACCTATATCTATTATCTCTGATAGAGATACTAGATATACGTCACATTTTTGGAAAAGTTTCCAACAGTCGTTGGGCACTCGTTTGAATTTTAGTACGGCTTACCATCCTCAGACTGATGGTCAGAGTGAGCGTACTATTCAAACTTTGGAAGACATGCTTCGTGCATGTGCGATCGACTTGGGTGGTAGTTGGGATAAGCACCTACCACTGATTGAATTCTCCTACAACAATAGCTACCATTCCAGCATAAAGGCTGCGCCTTTTGAGGCCCTATACGGTAGAAAGTGTAGATCGCCCATTTGTTGGGCAGAAGTTGGAGATGTCCAGTTGTCTGGACCAGATATCGTCTTTGAGACGACAGACAAGATCGTTCAGATCCGTGATCGTTTGAAAGCTGCCAGGGATAGGCAGAAAAGTTATGCGGATCCTAAGCGCAAAGACTTTCACTTCGATGTAGGTGAAAAAGTGTTGCTTAAGGTATCACCTTGGAAAGGTGTAATGCGATTTGGAAAGAAAGGCAAGCTGAGCCCGAGATACATAGGACCTTTCGAGATAATCGAACGTGTCGGGGCAGTCGCTTACAAGTTAAACTTGCCTGAAGAGCTTAGTGCCATTCATAATGTGTTTCACATCTGTAATTTGAAGAAGTGTTTCGCTGACGATTCACTGGTTATACCGCATACAGATATACACATAGACGAAAGTCTAAAATTTGTGGAAAAACCTTTGTCGATTGAGGATCGACAGGTAAAGAAGCTTCGAAGGAAGCACGTGCCTATTGTTAAGGTCAAGTGGGATGCCCGTAGAGGTCCCGAATACACGTGGGAAGTGGAATCCACGATGAAAGAAAAATATCCCCATTTGTTTGAATAAATCTCGGGGTCGAGATTTCTTTTAAGGGGGTGAGGATGTAACACCTCGAAAAATTTCGTTCAATAATGTCTTGACACGTGTCATAAGGTTCCGTTATGTGAAAACATACTTTAGAGGGACTAAAAGTGACAAACGGTGAAAACTATGGAACGTAAGGGTCCAAAGTGTCAACAATGGATAAATAGACTCTATGATAACCCCACATAATGTTTATAACCTTTAACGGATGGTTCATGGATCATACGACGCGGAAATTGCCCAAAAGTGAAGTATTGTAAACTATAGGGGCCAAAAGTGTCAACATGTTCAATTTATACCTCTGAGTGAACTTTTGGCAGACCCGAAGATTTGTATAGCTAAAATATACTCACTAGAATATGTGGTTAAAATTTCATGAAGTTTCGTCAACGTATGAGAAAGTTATGGCCAAAACCGTACTTAAAGGACTAAAAGCGTCAACGTCGAATTTCAGGGCTTTTCGGTTGAGCGCAAAGTTATCCGAGGGCATTACCATGTTGGTAAAAGTCCTAAGGTCCTTAAAAACCAAGTTTGGGGGTTTACGGGTCGAGAAAAATAGCCGAAACATCGCGTACAAGTTCAGGGGTCAAAGCTGTCAACAATTGAAAGTTGTTTGGCTGAACCAAGGGTCAGGCGACCCGCCTGGGAAGGCCCAAGCGGGCCGCGTGGGTTGCCCAGCGTGCAGAATTTCGAAAATGGTTAGTTTGGGTCCGAATTCAAGTGCAATACAGCTCATTTTCGCCTCCTCTTGCACCAATAACATGCCATGCATGCCTACATCAACAGTAAACCTCAGAATCTCTGCTTTAAATCCGAATTCATCTCATTTTTGATCATTTACCATTGTGAACAAGAACACCAAGACTTGCAAGAGCTCTCAAAGCTTCTCTGGAGATAATCTGATCATCAAGGCCGACTTCTAGTGTCCACTAAACATCTTTAGGACCATTGTAAGCCTTCAATTCGTTCTTTAATCCGTTTTTATAGTGATTATTGCTAAAAGTCAAACTGGGTGTTCATAACCTTTGACTTTCTGATTAAACGGATTTCTTTCAGTAATTTCTCGAATTGAAACTTGTTATAGATTGGTATTTATGTGGGAAACAAACCCTCTAAAGGTTACTAACTGATTCCCACTACATGCATGCTTAATGTCGAGTCAAACCTATTTCTAAAAAGTCAACAGAAGTGATTTTTGTGAAAAATGACATGATTAATGATATAGATGACATGCAACCTGATTGATCATTGAAAATAACTTGTAATATATATATAAATGTGTTTTAATCATCATCAACTCGACAATCTATAGTATAGCCACGAATCGGAACCGAAAGTCTTGTAAAACGATTATTTCGTAGACTATCGATTCGGATTCATACATGCATGTTCGAGATCTGTATTGGAAAGCATTTTTGACTATTTTTATTTTAGTTAAACTTTCTGGAATTTTCTTTGATTGAGTCTATGTTTAGCCTATTCGAATGTATGTTTCCGGTTTATGCATAAAGTTGACTATTTTGCCCTTTTTGATTTAAAACGGGATTTTTGGAAAAGTGAAAGGATAGAAATCTTTATTTTTATTATATAAACTTGCACCGAAAGTTTCGGATCAGTTGGTGGTCCAGATTGTGAGTTATGGCCATTAGCGTAAAACTATATTATAAATTTACATAAACGGTCCTTTTCGCATAGAACCCGTTTCTGGCCACGTTTTGGTACAAAACTTTTTACCAACAGAAGTAATATAATATTCTGGGAATTTTGATGATTTTTAATTAATTTTTGGCTGAACGGATCCTAGTTCTCCTAGTCATTTCGGCTTATGTCGGTTTTGACCGTTTTAGCCATAAAATGAGTTTTACACATCCTTTTGACCCGAAACCTTTTTCTACTGATTTTATATGATGAATAAATTATTATAAGACTTCTGGAAATATAAAAATCTCAGATTTAATTTGAAAACCCGAAAACGCCCTTAAATCGCATATTTAGCGTTTTAAGCGCATAGTAAGCGTTATACTTGTTTTAAACATATAAGACCTATACCTACTGATGTGTTTAGCTTATTTTCATATAAAAACAGTAAGTATAAGTATATGAACTCAGATTTCCAGTTTTGGCATTTTTAGCCCTTGTGAAATTACTAAATTGCCCCTACGGTGCATAGTTTGGTTTTAAAATGATATATTTGGTATATGGGTCATACCCTACTGATATAATATGTTATATTAAGTATATTTACTGTATGGACCAGACCCGAAACTCAGATTTCTAATTTTACCCTTTTATTATCTTTTAAATGACCAAAATGCCCTTCTAAGGCATAAATTGAGTTTAAAATTTTCCCGGGCAATATAGAACATAACTTACTGATATAATATCATATTTTAAGCATATTATCTCAGGGAACTTGCATTTGAATCATTTGGCTACCCGTATCGCCCTTTTCGCGTTCGGTTCGGTTTACGTAACTAGTTTGCGTAAATTGACCAAAACGGGTCAAACGATATCATTTTTATTTCAAAATCCAGAATGTATGTAGTATACCCATATTATACAAGTATTCAAACTTGTCGGGTCTAAATCACATTCTATCCGGTCTTTCGCTTAATCGTGCGTAAACCGTATCATTCCTAAAACTAACCGGTCAAAGCTTAGGCTTAAATAAAAGGCCGTTAGGAATCTAATAGGTTAATTATAAACCTTGTTCCAGATTAGGAAGCCCGGTAAAAGCTATCAACACTTATCATTTGTGACTTATACTTGCTCAGGTAAATACATTTTGACTTATTTTCCCTATACGGGCTTGGGGTACGGTATTTAAAATACCGCTTGATCGGGCGCACAAGTCCTGCGCCTTATAGGTGTACAGTCTTGAATAGCTTGTGCGACTTCGTTTAAACAGTTTTGTCATACTTAAAGGCTTTGGGGGGTTATTGACCGTGTCCCGGATATCCTTGGCATTATCTTACGAGATGGCCACGACCAGAGCACGGGGTGTAGGCGTACACTCGTCGTGTATAACTCTTTAATGTGGTGTGTCAATTAAATCTCTAGCCCGGACAGTAGATCCCGGGCCACCAGAGATACGAGTGCATGTAAATCGTTCACAAGTTTATATTATATAATTATCCCAAGTTAATAAAAAAATATTTATGCCTTGTGCATTTAAATCAATTTCAATCATTTTCAAAATGAGTCAGTCGATTTGTATTTACCAGTGTAAACTGACGTATTTTTCCCAAAAGATTAAGTGCAGGTACTATACGGAAATAGGCTGGCTGTTTCCTAGAGAGCGTCCACAATAGTCTCGCAAACTCGGACGACAATTATCTGTTGAACTATTTATTTCTATTTTTATTTGATCCGCCTGTGGATCCATTTCAACTACTGTGATATTTATTATTACTCTTTATTTAAAGTTGAAATGTTTCTATTCTGCTTCCGCTGTGCATTATTATATTGTGTTGATTGTCTATGACGATGCCAACTACGTCACTGTACCCCACACCGGGCCCACCGGTGACACGTGGAAATGGGGGTGTGACAAGAGGCAGTGTTTGCCTGATGCTGGCTATATCAGCATGTCAAATAGGTTATCCGTCCAAATGCTACTGTGCTTTTGTGCATCATGTTTGTCACTAGAGTTCAGTAAGTAAATAATGTAGTGACGGAAAAATCAAAGTATGATGCAGATATGTACAAGTATCAACAGTCAAGTAGCAGTTTATCAGAAATCTCAGTTAAGCACAGTAATTAGGCAACAATTAATAGTTAATTAGGTCGTACGGATACCTGGTTTAGTGAGGGTTGTCACAGTCTGGTGGCAAGAAAAGCTTCTTCTAGGAGGTTGTCAAGTGTTTTCGCTCGACGATTCCATTCTTGGTGGTTTGTTTGGCCCTTGTTCCGGTAACTAGAATCCTAGCCCGGAATATCCCATTTTAATTTTACACCATTGTTAACCTTACGGCTTTTTTACTCTCTGATCGAGGTTGTCGGCATTGAAAAATCTTCGTAAACTAAATCACACATGTATATGTTGACATTTAAGATATATACAGTCAAGAAAATCAAGGGCAATGGTGATATATATGCGGATTAGACACCAAAAAAAACACTCAATAAATGGCTACAATTTATGGAATGTGTTTAGTGACGACATCAGATTCATAATTTATGGAGAAAGGTCTGGTGGCAAGAGAAGCTGCTTTTAGGAGGATGTCAAGTGTTTTCGCTCGACGATTCCATTCTTGGGTGGTTGGTTTGGCCATTGTTCCTGTAACTCGGATCCTAGCCCGGTATATCCCATTTTAATTTTACACCGTTGTTAACCTTACGCCTTTTTTACTCTCTGATCGTGGTTCTCGGCATTGAAAAATCTTCGTAAACTAAATCACATGTGTATATGTTGACACTAAAGAGATATACAGTTAAGAAAATCAAGGGCAATGGTGATATATTTGCGGATTAGACACAAAAAAAAGAACACTCAACAAATGGATACAATTTAAGGAATGTGTTTAGTGACGGCATTAGATTCCTAATTGATGCTGGTGGCAAGAAAAGTTGCTTCTAGGAGGTTGTCAAGTGTTTTCCCTCGACGATTCCATTCTTGGGTGGTTGGTTTGGCCCTTATTCCTGTAACTCGAATCCTAGCCCGGTATATCCCATTTTAATTTTACACCTTTGTGAACCTTACGCCTTTTTTACTCTCTGATCGAGGACGTCGGCATTGAAAAATCTTCGTAAACTAAATCACACGTGTATATGTTGACATTTAAGAGATATACAGTCAAGAAAATCAAGGCCAATGGTGATATATATGCAGATCAGACACAAAAAAAACACTCAAGAAATGGCTACAATTTAAGGAATGTGTTTAGTGACGGCATCAGATTCGTAATTGATGAAGAAAGGTCTGGTGGCAAGAAAAGCTTCTTCTAGAAGGTTGTCAAGTGTTTTCGCTCGACGATTCCATTCTTGGGTGGTTGGTTTGGCCCTTGTTCCGGTAACTAGAATCCTTGCCCGGAATATCCCATTTTAATTTTACACCATTGTTAACCTTGCGCCTTTTTTACTCTCTGATCGAGGTTGTGGGCATTGAAAAATGTTCGTAAACTAAATCACATGTGTATATGTTGACATTTAAGAGATATACAGTCAAGAAAATCAAGGGCAATGGTGATATATATGCGGATTAGACACCAAAAAAAACACTCAACGAATGGCTACAATTTAAGGAATGTGTTTAGTGACGGCATCAGATTCCTAATTGATGGAGAAAAGTCTGGTGGCAAGACAAGCTGCTTCTATGGGATTGTCAAGTGTTTTCGCTCGACGATTCCATTCATGGGTGGTTGGTTTGGCCCTTGTTCCTCTAACTCGAATCCTATCAGAAATATCCCATTTTAGTTTTACAACATTGTGAACCTTACGCCTTTTTTATTCTCTGATCGAGGTTCTCGGCATTGAAAAATCTTCGGAAACTAAATCACACGTGTATATGTTGACATTTAACAGATATACAGTCAAGAAAATCAACGCCAATGGTGATATATATGCGGATTAGACACCAAAAAAAAACACTCAACAAATGGCTACAATTTAAGTAATGTGTCTAGTGACGGCATCTGATTCCTAATTGATGGAGAAAGGTCTGGTGGCAAGAAAAGCGGCTTCTAGGAGGTTGTCAAGTGTTTTCGCTCGACGATTCCATTCTTGGATGGTTGGTTTGGCCCATGTTCCTGTAACTCAAACCTTAGCTCGGAATATCCCATTTTAATTTTACACCATTGTGAACCTTACGCCTTTTTTACTCTTTGATCGAGGTTCTCGGCATTGAAAAATCTTCGTAAACTAAATCACACGTGTATATGTTGACATTTAAGAGATATACAGTCAACAAAATCAAGGGCAATGGTGATATAAATGCGGATTAGACACAAAAAAAACACTCAACAAATGGCTACAATTTAAGGAATGTGTTTAGTGACGTCATCAGATTCCTAATTAATGGAGAAAGGTCTGGTGGCAAGAAAAGCTGCTTCTAGTATGTTGTCAAGTGTTTCAGCTTGACGATTCCATTCTTCGGTGGTTTGTTTGGCCCTTGTTCCTGTAACTCGAATCCTACCCCGGAATATCCCATTTAAATTTTACACCAGTATGAACCTTACGCCTTTTTACTCTCTAATCGAGGTTCTCGGCATTGAAAAATCTTCGTCAACTAAATCACACGTGTATATGTTGACATTTAAGAGATATACAGTCAACAAAATCAAGGGCAATGGTGAAATATATGCCGATTAGGCACCAAAAAAAACACTCAACAAATGGGTACAATTTAAGGAATGTGTTTAGTGACGGCATCAGATTCATAATTGATGGAGAAAGGTCTGGTGGCAAGAAAAGCTGCTTCTAGTATGTTGTCAAGTGTTTCAGCTTGACGATTCCATTCTTCGGTGGTTTGTTTGGCCCTTGTTCCGGTAACTAGAATCCTAGCCCGGAATATCCCATTTTAATTTTACACCATTGTTAACCTTACGGCTTTTTTACTCTCTGATCGAGGTTGTCGGCATTGAAAAATCTTCGTAAACTAAATCACACATGTATATGTTGACATTTAAGATATATACAGTCAAGAAAATCAAGGGCAATGGTGATATATATGCGGATTAGACACAAAAAAAAAAACACTCAACAAATGGCTACAATTTAAGGAATGTGTTTAGTGACGGCATCAGATTCCTAATTGATGGACAAAGGTCTGGTGGCAAGAAAAGCAACTTCTAGGAGGTCATCAACTGTTTTCGCTCGACGATTCCATTCTTGGGTGGTTGGTTTGGCCTTGTTCATGTAACTCGAATCCTAGCCCGGTATATCCCATTTTAATTTTACACCATTGTTCTCGGCATTGAAAAATCTTTATAAACTAAATCACACGTGTATATGTTGACATTAAAGAGATATACAGTTAAGAAAATCAAGGGCAATGGTGATATATTTGCGGATTAGACACCAAAAAAAAGAACACTCAACAAATGGATACAATTTAAGGAATGTGTTTAGTGACGGCATTAGATTCCTAATTGATGCTGGTGGCAAGAAAAGTTGCTTCTAGGAGGTTGTCAAGTGTTTTCGCTCGACGATTCCATTCTTGGGTGGTTGGTTTGGCCCTTATTCCTGTAACTCGAATCCTAGCCCGGTATATCCCATTTTAATTTTACACCTTTGTGAACCTTACGCCTTTTTTACTCTCTGATCGAGGACGTCGGCATTGAAAAATCTTCGTAAACTAAATCACACGTGTATATGTTGACATTTAAGAGATATACAGTCAAGAAAATCAAGGCCAATGGTGATATATATGCAGATCAGACACAAAAAAAACACTTAACAAATGGCTACAATTTAAGGAATGTGTTTAGTGACGGCATCAGATTCCTAATTGATGAAGAAAGGTCTGGTGGCAAGAAAAGCTTCTTCTAGGAGGTTGTCAAGAGTTTTCGCTCGACGATTCCATTCTTGGGTGGTTGGTTTGGCCCTTATTCCGGTAACTAGAATCCTAGCCCGGAATATCCCATTTTAATTTTACACCATTGTTAACCTTGCGCCTTTTTTACTCTCTGATCGAGGTTGTCGGCAATGAAAAATCTTCGTAAACTAAATCACACGTGTATATGTTGACATTTAAGAGATATACAGTCAAGAAAATCAAGGGCAATGGTGATATATATTCGGATTAGACACCAAAAAAAACACTTAACGAATGGCTACAATTTAAGGAATGTGTTTAGTGACGGCATCAGATTCCTAATTGATGGAGAAAAGTCTGGTGGCAAGACAAGATGCTTCTAGGGGGTTGTCAAGTGTTTTCGCTCGACGATTCCATTCATGGGTGGTTGGTTTGGCCCTTGTTCCTCTAACTCGAATCCTATCCAGAAATATCCCATTTTAGTTTTACAACATTGTGAACCTTACGCCTTTTTTATTCTCTGATGGTGGTTCTAGGCATTGAAAAATCTTCGGAAACTAAATCACACGTGTATATGTTGACATTTAAGAGATATACAGTCAAGAAAATCAACGGCAATGGTGATATATATGCGGATTAGACACCAAAAAAAAAAAAACACTCAACAAATGGCTACAATTTAAGTAATGTGTTTAGTGACGGCATCAGATTCCTAATTGATGGAGAAAGGTCTGGTGGCAAGAAAAGCGGCTTCTAGGAGGTTGTCAAGTGTTTTCGCTCGACAATTCCATTCTTGGGTGGTTTGTTTGGCCCTTGTTCCTGTAACTCGAATCCTATGCCGGAATGTCCCATTTTAATTTTACACCAGTATGAACCTTACGCCTTTTTTACTCTCTGATCGAGGTTGTCGGCATTGAAAAATCTTCGTAAACTAAATCACACGTGTATATGTTGACATTCAAGAGATATACAGTCAAGAAAATCAAGGGCAATGGTGATATATATGCGGATTAGACACCAAAAAAAAACACTCAACAAATGCTTACAATTTAAGGAATGTGTTTAGTGACGGCATCAGATTCCTAAGTGATGGACAAAGGTCTGGTGGAAAGAAAAGCTACTTCTAGGAGGATGTCAACTGTTTTCGCTCGACGATTCCATTCTTGGGTGGTTGGTTTGGCCCTTGTTCCTGTAACTCGAATCCTAACCCGGAATATCCCATTTTAATTTTACAACATTTTGAACCTTACGCCTTTTTTATTCTCTGATCGAGGTTCTCGGCATTGAAAAATCTTCGTAAACTAAATCACACGTGTATATGTTGACATTTAAGAGATATACAGTCAAGAAAATCAACGGCAATGGTGATATATATGCGGATTAGACACCAAAAAAAACACTCAACAAATGGCTACAATTTAAGTATTTTGTTTAGTGACGGCATCAGATTCCTAATTGATGGAGAAAGGTCTGGTGTATAGAAAACCGGTTTCTAGGAGGTTGTCAAGTGTTTTCGCTCGACGATTCCATTCTTGGGTGGTTGGTTTGGCCCTTGTTCCTGTAACTCGAATCCTAGCTCGGAATATCCCATTTTAATTTTACACCATTGTGAACTTTACGCCTTTTTTACTCTCTGCTCGAGGTTCTCGGCATTGAAAAATCTTCGTAAACTAAATCACACTTATATATGTTGACATTTAAGAGATATACAGTAAAGAAAATCACGGGCAATGGTGATATATATGCGGATTAGACACCAAAAAATAAAAACACTCAATAAATGTCTACAATTTAAGAATGTGTTTAGTGATGGCATCAGATTCCTAATTGATGGAGAAAGGTCTGGTGGCAAGAAAAGCAGCTTCTAGGAGGTTGTCAAGTGTTTTCGCTCGATGATTCCATTCTTGGGTGGTTGGTTTGGCCTTTGTTCCTGTAACTCGAATCCTAGCCCAGAATATCCCATTTTAATTTTACATCATTGTTAACCTTACGCCTTTTTTACTCTCTGATCGAGGTTCTCGGCATTGAAAAATCTTCGTAAACTAAATCACACGTGTATATGTTGACATTTAAGAGATATACAGTCAAGAAAGTCAAGGGCAATGGTGATATATATGCAGATTAGACACAAAAAAAAAAAAACACTTAACAAATGGCTACAATTTAAGGAATGTGTTTAGTGACGGCATTAGATTCCTAATTGATGGAGGAAGGTCTGGTGGCATGAAAAGCTGCTTCTAGGTGGTTGTCAAGTGTGACACCTGTGTCACTTCAATCATCTAACAAATACCAAACCAATGAAATATTGTATTTCATACTTGGCATTTGTTTAAATATGTGTATCGTTTGCACATATCAATTCTTGTTCGATTTCAAGCTTTTAATCACTTTCTTGAAGGTTATACGCGCACTAATGCGTAAATATAACCAGTTTAATGCAACGAACACTCCGGAATAGTGAAATAGGATTAACATACCATAAATAACCTTTACATAACTTAGAAATAAGTTTTGGATGGTCTGGTGTGTCGAAATCAAGTTTATTCGCTTACAGGGACTAAATTCAATAAACTGCGAAAGTATGCCGATTTATACTGTAACGGACATTCCGGAACATGATCATAATTTAAACATACCCTAAATATCCTTTACATAGTTTAGAAATAGGCTTTGAGGGGTTCGGTGTGCTAAAATCAACTTTATGCTCATTTAGGGACTAAAAGCGTCAAAAAGTGCATAAGTTTGCATTTTCGCGCATATCTTACGTTCTGAATACATCCGGACATCCAAAAATTTGTGTAAGCATTAAAATATTTTATTTTAGTGTTTGGCATAATAAAAATCCATTCGTCGCGTAATTTGGATCGTTTTTCGCGTTCGTGCGCATTTCGTCGTAATTAAGCGAATATCGCGATTGTACGACCAAACGAACCGACATCAGACATATTTTTGAGCATGTTTCATGTCTCCTATACTTAGGCATCATTATAGAGCCTTGAAAATGGCTTAACGGGCCTTAAATGGGTCAAAATGAAGCTTAAACCACTGCAGGGACCATTTCTGCAAATTTCAGAAAGTTGGTTGCTGAACAGAAAGCTTAGGCGCCCCGCGTAAGACTCCCCTTACTCTTACACGGCCCGTGTGAGCATGCCAGACCTGCAAAAATGAATTTCCAGCTATTTACAGCTTGTTCCAGCCACTTCCAGCTCTTGCAAATGGTTTTGAGGATCCTATGGGCTGGTTTTAGGGTGCCCAAGGTATTAGAAATCAGGGGGCACACCTGGAGGGCTAGGATTGAAGCTCGTTTATCGAGGAACTATCCTAACGGTTGTGATTTTCCTCTAAATACCCAGCACCTTCATTGTTGCAACTCACAATCTGATTCAAAAGGCTCTAACTTTGGGTTTTAACACCTCATACCTGAGCTATTTGGATCATGATTTCCTAGCTTGGACCCTTTGTAAGCTTATTTCGTTCTTTTATCGCTTTTCTAGCGTGAAAGTCAAACCATGTTTAACTTTCTACTTTGACCAGTCTTTGGTCAACACGAAGTTCGTTTGAACTTCGCAACGTGAGTGTAATCACGATGGTCATAGTCCCTAGTGACTGTACCTACTGATTACCACGTTGATTAGGTGTAGTAACGAGTCGTAGTTTCGGCCAAAATACATGTTTATGCGTATTTTGTAACCAAACTACTTTTAGGTATCAAAACCATCTGTTTTGATATCCAACTTGTTTTCAAACTTTGTTAAACATGTTTTAAACATGTTTAGCTCGTCGCTTTTAGATTAGTGCTTATGTAGGGTCGTAAGGTAAGCGATCTAAACAATCGCTTATACTTTCGAACCCGACCCGTTTGGTCGATCATTAGGATCCGACCAAACACTTTAGGCGACCATAGTTGTATAGGGAATAACCTTCTGAGGTTATACCTTATGGTCACTTCGTTTAAGTAGTTGTATGATAGGTAGTTTATATGCCTTAGGAAAATGACCAAAATGCCCTTTTTATGCATAATTGATATTTAAGCATATGTAACCCAAACTTTTGTCATTTAACTAATTATGCAACATAATTAAGTATGTTAGGGCATATAATACTTGTCGTAGGACTAGTTAGACGGTCCGAACGTGTTTTACGTGAACGACGCGTTAAAGTAGCGTATGCTACCTAAACGGGTCGTAATGGGTCATAAGCACTTAGGTTAGGTTTCATTTTAGTATGTAGGCTTTGTTAAACCATATCATATGAGTTCCCACACTCATTCGAAACCTCATTTTATCCGATCTTCCGATTTACGTCCGGTTTATTTACATAGTTAACTATATTAGGTGTCGTTTGATTTACGTGATCCCTCTAGCTTGCTTGGCAGTTGTTCAAGACTTCTAAGCACTCTCAAGTGAGTACATAGTCCCCTCTTTTACTGTTTTCAATGTTTTGGGGTGAAGCATGTGTACCTATCTGTTATTTTCATGATTTCAAAGTATAATTGATTATAAGTGTTAATACTTATCCTTTGACAAACTGAATGAGTATTTATGGTTTAAACACTGATTTTTCAAAGATTATAAAATTAATTGTTGGAATAGTACTTATTTTTGTTCACCAGACCGGTTGGTAGTATGATATAGCGCTATAGGATTTGACACCCCATTCCTGTTGTCATGGAATGTCTGAAACCAATTTATTTTTATCGAAATAGGGATTGCCCTTGTGGTATACCTATAGTCTCAAAGGTGTAGTTTGATGCACTAGGTCTGAATGAATTCTTAAATCATATTATTTTTGGTATATTTAGTTATACTCCCAAAAGTATAGTTTGATATGCTCTCATATGTGATATTATACAAAACCAACATATATTTTATTTATTACCAAAACATAGTTTAATATGTTATTCATAAAACCAAAGCATATTTTGATATGTTATTTATTACAAAAACATAGTTTAATATGTTATTCATAAAACCAAAACAAATTTTGATATACTACCGAAATTTATTATTTGACAACCAAAGTATATTTAATATACTATTTATTTAACTATTTTGGAACTGAAATATATTTTAATATATTACTTATTTAACCTTCTTAAAACCAAAGTATATTTTTATATATATACTACGAACCTTTTTATCAAAATATTGTTTTTCAAACAATATATTATATACAAACTCATTTTTACTTAATTATTTATTTATACATCTTTCTTTTATATCATCTGTTTTCTTATCACTTATTATATGATTTTCAAAAGAAAACATTTTAAAAAGCTCATGACTATTTTTGATAAAACATTCTTTTAAACTTACAAGTCATGAAGCCTATTTTCAATAAAACCTATGTATCTCACAGTCATTTTTAGGCTGACGTACCTATTTTTACACATGTTTCAGGTGCTGCTATGTGATGATTGTTGATACTTGCTACACTTAAGATGGACTCGTGCCTTAGCGACTTTAAAATTTGAAAGACAATATTTGTAGTTATTTGATTTGTAATAAAACAATGAGTTCATTAATTTAATAAAACAAAATTATTTAATCCATGGTTGTGAAACAATTATTCTGTTACAACACTCTCCGACGTTTCCGCCATGTTTTGTTGTTTTACGTGGTCGGGGTGTGACATCAAGTGTTTTAGCTCGACGATTCCATTCTTGGGTGGTTGGTTTTGGCCATTGTTCTTGTAACTCGAATCCTAGCCCGGTATATCCCATTTTAATTTTACACCGTTGTGAACCTTACGCCTTTTTTACTCTCTGATCGAGGTTCTCGGCATTGAAAAACCTTCGTAAACTAAATCACACGTGTATATGTCCACGATTCCATTCTTGGGTGGTTGGTTTTGGCCCTTGTTCCAATACCTCGAATCCTATCCCGGTATATCCCATTTTCATTTTACACCATTGTGAAACTTACGCCTTTTTACTCTCTGATCGAGGTTCTCGGCATTGAAAAATCTTCGTAAACTAAATCACACGTGTATATGTTGATATTTAAGAGATATACAGTCAACTAAATCAAGGGCAATGGTGATATATATGCAGATTAGACACAAAAAAAAACACTCAACACATGGCTACAATTTAAGGAATGTGTTTAATGACCGCATCAGATTCCTAATTGATGGAGAAAGGTCTGGTGGCAAGAAAAGCTGCTTCTAGGAGGTTGTCATGTGTTTTCGCTCGACGATTCCATTCTTGGGTGGTTGGTTTAGCCCTAGTTCCTGTAACTCGAATCCTAGCTCGGAATATCCCATTTTAATTTTACACCATTGTGAACCTTACGCCTTTTTTACTCTGTGATCGAGGTTCTCGGCATTGAAAAATCTTCGTAAACTAAATCACACGTGTATATGTTGACATTTAAGAGATACAAAGTCAAGGGTAATGGTGATATATATGCGGATTAGACACAAAAGAAACACTCAACAAATGTCTACAATTTAAGGATTGTGTTTAGTGACGGCATCAGATTCCTAATTGGTGGAGAAAGGTCTGGTGGAAAGAAAAGCTGCTTCTAGGAGGTTGTCAAGTGTTTTCGCTCGACGATTCCATTCTTGGTGGTTGGTTTGGCCCTTGTTTCTGTAACTCGAATCCTAGCCCAGTATAACCCATTTTAATTTTACACCATTGTGAAACTTACGCCTTTTTTACTCTATGATCAAGGTTCTTAGCATTGAAAAATCTTCGTAAACTAAATCACACGTGTATATGTTGACATTTAAGAGATATACAGTCAAGAAAATCAAGGGCAATGGTGATATATAAGCGGATTAGAAACCAAAAAAAAAAAAAAAAAACACTAAACAAATGGCTGCAATTTAAGGAATGTGTTTAGTGACGGCATCAGATACCTAATTGATGGAGAAAGGTCTGGTGGCAAGAAAAGCTGCTTTTAGGAGGTTGACAAGTGTTCTCGCTCGACGATTCCATTCTTGGGTGGTTGGTTTAGCCCTTGTTCCTGTAACTCGAATCCTAGCCCGGTATATCCCATTTTAATTTTACACCATTGTGAACCTTATGCCTTTTTTACTCTCTGATCATGGTTCTCGGCATTGAAAATTCTTCGTAAACTAAATCACACATGTATATGTTGACATTTAAGAGATATACAGTCAAGAAAATCAAGGGCAATGGTGATATATATGCGGATTAGACACCAAAAAAACACTCAAAAAATGGCTACAATTTAAGGAATGTGTTTAGTGACGGCATCAGTTTCCTAATTGATGGAGAAAGGTCTGGTGGGAAAAAAGCTGCTTCTAGGAGGTTATCAGGTGTTTTCCCTCGACGATTCCATTCTTGGGTGGTTGGTTTGGCCCTTGTTCCTGTAACTCGAATCCTAGCACAGTATATCCCATTTTAATTTTACAACATTGTGAACCTTATGCCCTTTTTACTCTCTGATCGAGGTTCTCGGCATTGAAAAATCGCCGTAAACTAAATCACACGTGTATATGTTGACATTTAAGTGATATACAGTCAAGAAAATCAAGGTCAATGGTGATATATATGCGGATAAGACACCAAAAAAAAAACACTCAACAAATGGCTACAATTTAAAGAATGTGTTTAGTGACGGCATCAAATTCCTAATTGATGGAGAAAGGTCTGGTGGCAGGAAAGGCCGCTTCTAGGAGGTTGTCAAGTGTTTTCGCTCCAAGATTCCATTCCTCGGTGGTGGGTTTAGCCCTTGTTCCTGTAACTCGAATCCTAGCCCGGTATATCCCTTTTTAATTTTACACCGTTGTGAACCTTACTCCTTTTTTACTCTCTGATTGAGGTTCTCGGCATTGAAAAATCTTCGCAAAGTAAATCACATGTGTATATGTTGACATTAAAGACATATACAGTCAAGAAAATCAAGGGCAATGATGATATATATGCGGATTAGACACCAAAAAAACACTCAACAAATGGCTACAATTTAAGGAATGTGTTTAGTGACGACATCAGATTCCTAATTGATGGAGAAAGGTCTGGTGGCAAGAAAAGCTGCTTCTAGGAGGTTGTCAAATGTTTTCGGTTGACGATTCCCTTCTTGGGTGGTTGGTTTGACCCTTGTTCCTGTAACTCGAATCCTAGCCAGGTATATCCCATTTTAGTTTTACACCATTGTGAACCTTACGCCTTTTTTACTCTCTGATCGAGGTTATTGGCATTGAAAAATCTTCGTAAACTAAATCACACATGTATATGTTGACATTTAAGAGATATACAGTCAAGAAAATCCAGGGCAATGGGGATATATATGCGGATTAGACACCAAAAAAAACACTCAACAAACGGCTACAATTTCAGGAAGGTGTTTAGTGACGGCATCAATTTCCTATTTGATGGAGAAAAGTCTGGTGGCAAGAAAAGCTGCTTCTAGGAGGTTGTCAAGTGTTTTGGCTCGACGATTCCATTCTTGGGTGGTTGGTTTGGCCCTTGTTCCTGTAACTCGAATACTAGCCCGGTAAATCCCATTAGTTTTACACCATTGTGAACCTTACGGCTTTTTTACTCTCTGATCGAGGTTCTCGGCATTGAAATATCTTCGTAAACTAAATCACACGTGTATATGTTGACATTTAAGAGATATACAGTCAAGAAAATCAATGGCAATGGTGATATATATGCGAATTAGGCACCAAAAAAAACACTCAACAAATGGCTACAATTTATGGAATGTGTTTAGTGACGGCATCACCTAATTGATGGAGAAAGGTCTGGTGGCAAGTAAAGTTGCTTCTAGGAGGTTGTCAAGTGCTTTCGCTCGACGATTCCATTCTTGGGTGGTTGGTTTGGCCCTTGTCCCTATAACTCGAATCCTAGCCCGATATATCCCATTTTAATTTTACACCGTTGTGAACCTTACGCCTTTTTTACTCTCTGATAGAAGTTCTCGGTATTGAAAAATCTTCGTAAACTAAATCACACGTGTATATGTTGACATTTAAGAGAACAGTCAAGAAAATAAAGGGCAATGGTGATATATATGCGGATTAGACACCAAAAAAAACACTCAAAAACTGGCTACAATTTAAGGAATGTGTTTAATGACGGCAGCAGATTCCTAATTGATGGAGAATGGTCTGGTGGCAAGAAAAGCTGCTTCTAGGAGGTTGTCAAGTGTTTTCGCTCGACCATTCCATTCTTGGGTGGTTGGTTTGGCCCTTGTTCCTGTAACATGAATCCTAGCCCGGTATATCCCATTTTAATTTTACACCATTGTGAACCTTACGCCTTTTTTACTCTCTGATCGAGGTTCTCGGCATTGAAAAATCTTCGTAAACTAAATCACACGTGTGTATGTTGACATTTAAGAGATATACAGTCAGGAAAATCAAGGGCAATGGTGATATATATGAGGATTAGACACCAAAAAAAAAACACTCAACAAATTGCTACAATTTAAGGAATGTGTTTAGTGATGGCATCAGATTCCTAATTGATGGAGAAAGGTCTGGTGGCAAGAAAACGTGCTTCTAGGAGGTTGTTAATTGTTTTCGCTCGACGATTCCATACTTGGGTGGTTGGTTTGGCCCTTGTTCATGTAACTCGAATCCTAGCCCGGTATATATCATTTTAATTTTACACCATTGTGAACCTTACACCTTTTTTACTCTATGATCGAGGTTCTCGGCAATTAAAAATCTTCGTAAACTAAATCACACGTGTATTTGATGACATTTAAGAGATATACAGTCAAGAAAATCAAGGGCAATGGAGATATATATGCGGATTAGACACCAAAAAGAACACTCAACAAATGGCTACAACTTTTTGAAATGTGTTTAGTGACGGCATCAACTTCCTAATTGATGGAGAAAGGTCTGGTGGTAAGAAAAGCTGCTTCTAGGAGGTTGTCATGTGTTTTCGCTCGACGATTCCATTCCTGGGTGGTTGGTTTGGCCCTTGTTCCTGTTACTCGAATCCTAGGCCGGTATATCCCATTTTAATTTTACACCATTGTGAACCTTACGCCTTTTTTACTCTCTGATCGAGGTTCTCGGCATTGAAAAATATTCGTAAACTAAATCACACGTGTATATGTTGACATTTAAGAGATATACAGTTAAGAAAAATCAAGGGCAATGGTGATATATATGCGGATTAGATATAAAAAAACACTTAACAAATGACTACAATTTAAGGAATGTGTTTAGTGACGGCATTAGATTCCTAATTGATGGGGAAAGGTCTGGTGGCAAGAAAAGCTGCTTCTAGGAGGTTGTCAAATGTTTTCGCTCGACGATTCAATTCTTGGGTGGTAGGTTTGGCCCTTGTTCCTGTAACTCAAATCCTAGCCCGGTATATCAAATTTTAATTTTACACCATTGCGAACCCTACGCCTTTTTTACTCTCTGATTGAGGTTCTCGGCATTGGAAAATCTTCGTAAACTAAATCACACGTGTATATGTTGACATTTAAGAGATATACAGTCAAGAAAATCAAGGGCAATGGTGATATATATGCGGATAAGACACCAAAAAAAAAAAAACACTCAAGAAATGGCTACAATTTAAGGAATATTTTTAGTCACGGCATCAAATTCCTAATTGATGAAGAAAGGTCTGTTGGCAAGAAAAGCGGCTTCTTCGAGGTTGTCAAGTGTTTTCGCTCGACGATTCCATTCTTGGGTGGTTGGTTTATGTCACACCCCCAAAATCCACGTGCGGAGTATCACCGCTTGGGAGCGTGACATGACCAGGATCAAGCCACCAATCATATTGAACATGTAAATAAATAGTAAAAGTTATCCATCAATACGAAAGGTGTTTATCAAAGCTAACATAATTAAGTATAGCGGAAGCATTTATGTAAAACCCAACATAAGTGTTAAATGTTCGAAACGCCAAAAGTATTTAATAAGAAATCACGATCCATCTGCCCACAACGACCAGCTCCTCCTTGTGCAAGCTCCGTTAGTACCTAAGGTCCTGCAAGGCATGCAGCAGAGAGTCAACAACTAGTTGAGCGAGTTCACAGAAAGTAAATGCGTAATAGTATGTTCATGAGTATCAGGTGGCTCTACTGGGCCAATATAGGTTTCTATTGGTGGGGGCTTCCCATGTTATTTATCCACTAGACTATGCGTATCCATAAGTGTTCTTCACAACCGAGAACAGTAATACGTACAAGTTTACGTAGGATTTACGTAAGTATCCTTCACAACCGAGGATAGGGTACGTGGGGGTTTACGTAGATTTTACATAAGTGTCTGACACAACCGAGGCAGTAGTGAGTATCCGTTCACGCAGGTTTTACGTGAGTATCCTTCACAACCGAGGATAGCGTGTAGCCTAAGTATACGTAGGTTTTACGTATGTATCCTGCACAACCGAGGACGATGGTATGGTAGTCTAGTAATGGTATCCGTATGGATCTATTCAACCTTATCCTTTCAATCCCATTCCCAACACCCCGGGAATCCCATGCCTTGGTAAGAGTGTGAACTCACCTTGGGTTGCTCGGCAGATACACAGAAAGTACAGGTAAGCTAGTAAGTGGTCAACCACGTCCTATCATGGTTATTGTCCAAGTCAGGTTTTGACTTCAAATGATACACGTATAATAACACATAGTCCAACAAGTCACGAGCACGTATAAGTCATGGTAACACGTATTCGATCAAACACACTTTTAATAGTATACCGTATGCAAGACTTGGACTCGCACAAGCCCAACATCCTTGTGCGGTCCATCCGAAGAAATTCAATAGTTCCCGGCCCAAATAATAGCATAATTGATCCATATACATAACACATAACAGCCCAATAACAAAACAGTCCATAAGCTCAATTGTGTGTGCACGTGCATGTGGTCTCGAGTCGAGATCTCGAGTCGCAACGGGAGGTTTCGAGTCGCAACGGGACTCGCAACTGTGGTTTCGGCTTGTCATGGTCCGGTTTCGAGTCGCAATGGGACTCGCAACCGTAGCCTCGGCTCGTGCTGCTGTGTCGGTGTGAGGTCCCGAGTCGCAACTGGACCCGCAACCACGGTCTCGACTAGCAACCGTGTTAAGTCTATCAATTCGTAACCATTTTCCTAATTTCATGCACAATCATTCCGTGATTTCAGCTAACAAGTTTGGCAGTTTCACAATCCGATTAAACAACAACCAATTCAGAATCAAACAGCAATTAATCGATATTCCTGACTAATCATATCCTCATCATACAATCGGATCATTGACATCTAAATCAAGAACGTAAAACCGAATCATAAATCATAACATCAGACTAGCATGCAACCTAGCCGGCTTTACTCGGACCAAACATCAATCATACATGCATTAGAGACACTAACAGGGACCATGAGTTCATAATTCGATTATCATGTTTTCATCATACGAATCAAGTAGCAATATCCTCATCTAAACACCATGTAGAACATATAGGTCCTAACATTATCATCATACAATCGATAGACACAAGAATACACAAGAACTAACCGATTAGAGAATGAACAAGGTTTGATCCGAATGAAGAGCAAAACCTTCGATCACCAAGAGTTGTTGCCGTCGGGTTCCAAAGCACACAAGAGAGAGGGGAAGTCTAGGGTTTGTGTGTGTTAATGTGTTTTGTGACAATTGAGAATACCAATCCCCAACTAGGGAAATTTACACGGTCAAGAGGAGTGGGCCGAGCCCAACTCGGCTGCCCCATGGTGTATGGTATCCGATTACAAGGTGTGTGTCACACCCCCAAAATCCACCCGCGGAGTACCACCGCTTGGGAGCGTGACTGACCAGGATCAAGCCATCAATCATATCAAACATAGCATTTAATAATAAAAGTAATCAATGTAAATCATCATGACATGATTGATGTTCCAAAACCAAACATCGTTTAAATAGCGGAAGCATAGTATGTAATCTCAAAATGGTTATAAGTTCAGAATAAGTTCATGATCCGTATCCCACAACGACCTGCTCCTCCCTGTGCAAGCTCCATAAAGTACCTAAGGTCCTGCAAGGCATGCAGCAAATAATCAACAAACTAGTTGAGCGAGTTCACAGAAAGTAAGTTCATAACATAGTGCATAAGTATAGCTAGTGGGGGCTTCCCATACTAGTGTGTTCTAAAGGTGGGGGCTTCCCAAACCTTGTGTTCATAATACTGGTGGGGGCTTCCCATGTCTATCCTGGCTAATGAGGGCTTCTCATTAACGGTACTTACTAGACTAACTTCCGACCATGTGTTCTTCTTTACCGAGAACAGGAAAACGTACAGGGTCACGTAGGCTTTACGTGACGTGCCCTTCCCCGAGGACAGTGGTACGCGTGGGGGCTACGTAGGCTTTACGCAGCGTGGCCTTCCGACCTGGAAGCCAGTAGATGGTATTGGGTTACGTAGGCTTTACGTAACGTGTCCTCCCGACCCGGGAGACAAATGGCAAATACTGGGTTACGTAGGCTTTACGTAACGTGTCCTGACTAACCTGAGGACGATGGTCTATAGTCTGGAGAATGCGTAAGTACGAGTAACTCTTTTAACAATAACATATCCAACCCAATTCCCAACCCGGGAATCCCATGCCTTGACTGTGTGGACTCACCTTGGTTTGCTCGGCAGATACACAAGGAATATAGTTAAGCTAGGAATGGTCAACCACGTCCTATCATGGTTATTATACAAGTCAGGTTCGTATATAGCACGTATATTGTATCACGTATAATCATGGCAAACACGTACATGTATCATCAATCCGATAAACATTCTAAGTGTTCGGTCCAATCATTACCCGGCCCAATGACAATAAGCAGCCCAATATCATAACAGTTAAACAAATAGCCAAGTGTCCGGCCCAATCAGTTGGGCCTGTAATAGTAAAAGTCCAATAGCAACAGTCCACAAATCAAATCATTGGGCCCGTGACAGTGAAGGCCCAAACAGTGTGCGTGTAAATGGTGGTCTCGAGTCGCAACCGGCGATCTCGAGTCGCAACCGAGGATTACGAGTCATATCAGGAGATTACGAGTCGCAACAGTAGGTTGCGAGTCGCAATGGCTGGTCTCGGTTCATCATGGTCCGGTTACGAGTCGCAACGGGACTCGCAACCGTGGTTACGGTTCATGCTGTTGTGGTCTCGAGTCGAGACGGTGAGGTTTCGACTCGCAATCTGAGTCGCAACCGTGTGTGTGTGACTGGTTTCCATAAATCCTGTAACAATCACTCCGTGATTCTAGCAAACAACTTAGGCAGTTTCACAATTCAGATCAATTAACAGTTTTTAACAATTTCATAACATCTTCAAGCATGTTCATATCATCAGTTCATATATTCAACCTCAGTTCACAATAATTACATAAACATAACCCGTAATCTAATTATATAACCGGATTCTAGATCAACCATGCCTTCCCCTAAACATGTTTGCACATTAGAATCATCACAGCCGATTACAAGCACAAGTATACAAACCGATCCAGGGTTACAACAAGAACAATTAGAAACATACCATTCGGTTATCATGCATTCATACAACATATAATCAAATACAAAATATCATCAATCGATCCAACTAGCATGTGATCCGGTTACTAACCAAATCATATAAACACGTCATCATGAACATCATACTAACCGAGATGGGAAGAGAGGGATTCAGATTCAAAAGCTTCGAAGGGTGTTCGGCAGTCTTCGGTTCCGAGCCGAGAGAGAGAGAGAGCTTGGTGTTTGTGTGTGTTCTTGATTGCCAAGATTGTGAAAACAAAAACCCTAATGAGATACATGTACGTATGGAAAGGAAGTGGGCCGAAACCCCACTTGGGCTATCTCATGGTCTCGAGTCCAATTGTATGGACCGAGTGGGTTGATGTGATTGAAATACTATTCGGTTCGATAACTTCAACACTTAATCATATAATTCACGTAACACGTATCATTCAATCAATCAATATAATCACATAATCACACTAGTTCAATGGTTACACTTAATGTACGAGACGGTAAAGTACGAGTTGTCACATTATCCCCAACTAATTGGAAATTTCGTCCCGAAATTTGGTATGCACTCACTGAGGAAGCTAGGTAAGCTGTATTGTTCACTGGTTTTCCTGGGGTGTCACATCCTCCCCCCGTTGATCTGGAATTTCGTCCCGAAATTCCGAAGTAGTAGCTTCAGCCTCAGTAGTGGTTGCATTGGTTTCGAATAACTGGGGGTACTTTTCTGTCATCCTGTCTTCGCGTTCCCAGGTGTACTCTGGACCACGTTTGGAGTTCCAACGAACTCGAACAAGAGGGATTCTCTTGTGTTTGAGGACCTTCACATCCCGGTCCGTGATTTCTACTGGTTCCTCGACGAACTGCAACCGCTCGTCGATAGTGAGTTCCTTAAAAGGAATGATGAGGTTTTCATCTGATAGGCACTTCTTTAGGTTCGATACATGAAAGACATTGTGAACTGCCCCGAGTTCAGCTGGTAGGTTCAACTTGTAGGCTACCTTGCCAATCTTTTCTATGATTCCGAATGGTCCGACATACCGCGGATTTAGTTTGCCCCGTTTGCCAAAACGAACCACACCCTTCCAGGGTGAGACTTTCAATAAAACCCGGTCCCCGACCTCGAATTCCAATGGCTTTCTACGCTTGTCCGCGTAGGCTTTCTGACGGTCGCGTGCTGCCGCCATGCGTTGTCGTATCTGTGCAATCTTTTCTGTGGCGTCCACTACAATCTCTGGACCCGTAATCTGACTATCCCCCACCTCTGCCCAATAGAGGGGTGACCGACATTTACGCCCGTACAATGCCTCGAATGGAGCGGCTTGAATGCTGGTGTGATAACTGTTATTATACGAGAACTCCACCAAAGGGAGGTGCTTTTCCCAGCCGTTGCCGAAGTCTATGACGCATGCCCTAAGCATGTCTTCAAGAGTTTGAATCGTTCGCTCAGACTGCCCATCCGTCTGAGGGTGATATGCTGTGCTCATGTCTAACCTTGAGCCAAAAGATTTATGTATTGCTTGCCAAAGTTCTGACGTGAATCGTGCATCGCGATCCGAAATGATAGATGTGGGCACCCCGTGCCTCGAAACAACTTCCTTAAGATAGACGTCTGCGAGAGTGGAGAACTTATCCGTTTCCTTTATAGGTAGGAAGTGTGCAGACTTGGTGAGTCGATCAACTATGACCCATATTGTATCGTTCCCACGCTGGGATCTGGGTAGGCCTGTAACGAAATCCATGGAAATTTCTTCCCATTTCCATTGCGGTATCTTAGGCTGCTGAAGTAGGCCAGCTGGTTTCTGATATTCAACCTTGACCCTCGCACAGGTCAAGCATTTTCCAACATACGTAGCGATGTGGGCCTTCATACTAGGCCACCAATAAGTAGTGCTGATGTCGTGGTACATTTTATCCGACCCTGGATGTACCGAATAGCGAGACTTGTGTGCTTCATCCATTACAAGTTCGCGTAAACCGCCATAGAGAGGGACCCATATCCGGCCCGTTACATAGTAGGCGCCATCTTCCTTTTGTTCCATTTGTTGTCGTGAGCCGCGTAAGGCTTCAGCCTTGACGTTTTCGGGCTTCAATGCTTCTGCCTGAGCATTTCGTATCTGTGTAGGAAGGCTAGACTGAATCGTAAGCTGTAGCGCTCGCACGCGCCGAGGTAAAGTGTCTTTCCGACTGAGGGCATCAGCCACAACGTTGGCTTTGCCTGGATGATACTTGATAGCGCATTCGTAGTCGTTAAGTAACTCGACCCATCTTCGTTGACGCATATTCAAATCCTTCTGCTTAAGAATATGCTCGAGACTCCTGTGATCGGTGTAAATCGTGCACCTGGTACCGTACAGGTAGTGTCGCCATATCTTAAGCGCAAAAACAACAGCTCCCAGCTCTAGATCGTGCGTCGTGTAGTTGCGTTCATGGACTTTGAGTTGACGAGAGGCGTAAGCGATAACCTTGTCGCGCTGCATTAACACACATCCCAGTCCCCGAATGGATGCATCACAATATACCACGAAGTCATCTGTGCCCTCTGGCAGAGAGAGGATAGGGGCGCTGCAAAGTCTATCCTTTAGGTGCTGGAAAGCAGTCTCCTGGGGCTCTCCCCAGCGATAGGTAACACCCTTCTGTGTCAGTAACGTAAGTGGCTGAGCAATCTACGAAAAGTCTCTAATAAACCGTCTGTAGTAACCTGCCAGACCCAAGAATTGGCGTATTTCTGTCGGTGTACGCGGTGCAGGCCAGTTCCTGATCGAATCTACCTTGGATGGATCAACATGGATCCCATCCCTGTTTACCACATGGCCTAAGAAGTGGACTTCACGAAGCCAGAAGTCGCATTTAGAAAGCTTGGCGTACAGCTGTTCCTTCCGAAGAAGTTCCAAAATAAGGCGAAGATGCTGCTCGTGTTCCTCATGACTCTTGGAGTAAATCAGGATGTCGTCGATGAATACTATGACAAACTTGTCAAGATAGGGTTTGCACACCCTGTTCATAAGATCCATAAATACAGCAGGCGCGTTCGTTAACCCAAATGGCATGACGAGAAACTCGTAGTGACCGTAACGAGTTCTGAATGCAGTCTTGGAGACGTCCTCATCCCGGACTCTCAGCTGATGGTACCCAGACCTCAAGTCTATCTTCGAATAGTAGCACGACCCTTGCAACTGGTCGAATAAGTCGTCGATGCGCGGAAGAGGATAACGGTTCTTCACCGTCACCTTGTTCAGTTCACGGTAGTCGATGCACATCCTGAACGTACCGTCTTTCTTTTTCACGAAAAGTACTGGAGCTCCCCAAGGCGAAGAGCTTGGACGAATAAAGCCCTTTTCCAAGAGCTCTTGTAGCTGCTTTGACAGTTCCTCCAATTCTGATGGAGCTAGACGATATGGTGCGCGAGCTATGGGTGCTGCTCCTGGAGCGAGCTCGATCTGAAATTCGACCTGACGATGAGGCGGTAAGCCAGGTAAGTCTTCAGGAAACACCTGAGGGTAATCACGTACAATTGGAATGTCCTCCAATTTCTTTTCTTTTGCAGACGCATCTGAAACAAGAGCCAAAATGGCTGTGTGACCCTTACGTAAGCATTTCTGAGCCTTCAAGAAAGAGATGATGCCAACCACTGCACCTCTCTTGTCACCTTGAACTTCTAGAGGTTCCTGACCCGAACGAGGAATGCGAATAACCTTCTCGCTGCATAAGATTTCTGCCTGGTGTTGGGATAACCAGTCCATCCCAATCACGACATCGAAGCTACCCAAAACTATGGGAATGAGATCGATAGAGAAGGCTTGACCAGCTAGGATAAGATTACAACCCTGAACTACGTGCGTGGCTTCTAGACTTTTACCGTTAGCTAACTCTACTACATGTTTGGTGGGTAAAAGTGTTGGTGCACGTTTTAGCAGTTGACACATTTTCACAGACATATAGCTTGTATCCGCACCCGAATCAAACAAAACTGTAACGTAAATATTGTCGAGGAGAAACTTACCCATAACAACGTTGGGATCGTTCACTGCGTCACCTCGACCTAGCACGAAAGCGCGTCCCCTAGCTTCGTTGCCATTATTGTTGTTGTTCCCACCGTTGTTGTTCCCGTTGCCCTGGTTATTGTTGTTGTTGCGGTTCTGGTTCAACTGAGGGCAATCGCGTTTGAAATGACCTTCAGCCCCACACTGGAAACATCCCCGGTTTCCACGCTGTGGCTGCTGCTGCTGCTGCTGCTGATTCTGTGGAGCGGGTTGTTGAGGCTGCTGATTCTGATTTGCAGGCCGTGGACTCCTACAGTCTTTGGCCTCGTGACCCATCTTGAGACACCTTTGACAACGACCCTTGTTACACGGGCCGTGGTGATGCCTGTTGCAGTTGTGGCACCTAGGTTGACTACCCTGATATCTCCTTTGTCTGTGACTACCAGAGGATTGCTGACTAGGACTCTGGTAATGGTCAGTCTTCTGTTGCTGAGCTTGAGACTGAACGGATGCTGAACCTCTGCTGGAATCTCCATCCCACTTTCTTTTACTGTCACCAGATGTAGCAGGAGTAACTGAGGTGGTGACGTTAGCAGTAGCACTAACACGCTTGGGCAGTTTATTCTGATCTACTGCCTGATCGGTGATGCGATGAGCGAGGCGCTGAATTTCCTGGATGTTATCGAGATTAGCCGACGTCACGTGGCTCTGAATTTCTGGCGCCAATCCCTTGAGATACATCTCAATGCGCTTGTATGGAGGGTCCACCATAGTTGGACACAGAACGGCCAGCTCATTCGACCGTTTAGTATACGCTTCGATTTCCGATCCAACCATTTTCAAGTTATACAGCTCGTCTTCCAGCTTGTGAATACCTTCACGCGTGCAATACTCACGCTTGATGAGTTCCTTAAAATCGTTCCATGGGGTGGCGTTAGCAGCTGCCAACCCGAGAATTTCCACCTGCGCGTTCCACCAGGTTAACGCGATTCCTTCCAAGGTGCCGGTAGCAAACTTGACCTTGCGAGCCTCAGGGCACTCGCACATTTCGAATACTGATTCTAACTTTTCAAACCAATGGAGGAGTCCCACTGCCCCCTCAGTGCCACTGAAAGAATTTGGACGACAGTCCATGAAGTTCTTGAATGTGCAGACAGGCTGCTGCGCGTGTTGACCTATTGTGTACGAATAGGACGAAGTTAAATACGGGAGTTAATGTAGGATCCAAAGATCCTAGTGTGTGCCTAAACTGCAGGATATACTACCTGCTTGAGCTGCTGCAACTGCCGCAGCAACTTGAGCTTGAACGAGAGCCTCTAGCTGGGCTTGTGTCATATTGATTCGTCCAGACATGATCTTCATTGTAACAAGTAGCATAGGTAAGAATGGTTCGCGAATAGGGCGATGACAGAAAAGTGTAAGCACGTAGGGTTTCTCATGCTATAGTATCATGTGTATCTAGTCGTAATGCGAGCAAAGTTCTAAACAGTTCTAGCAAACAGGCAATAAACATAAACCTTATTACCTAGGATGTCGAGTCTTGCACGTGGAGCGAAGCGTCGTTGTGGATCGTTGTGAGAACTGTACTGGTTATAGTCCGGTTTTAATAAAAATGTTTTCCCATATTAAAACCAAGTTCTCTATAACCAATGGCTCTGATACCAATCTGTCACACCCCCAAAATCCACCCGCGGAGTACCACCGCTTGGGAGCGTGACTGACCAGGATCAAGCCATCAATCATATCAAACATAGCATTTAATAATAAAAGTAATCAATGTAAATCATCATGACATGATTGATGTTCCAAAACCAAACATCGTTTAAATAGCGGAAGCATAGTATGTAATCTCAAAATAGTTATAAGTTCAGAATAAGTTCATGATCCGTATCCCACAACGACCTGCTCCTCCCTGTGCAAGCTCCATAAAGTACCTAAGGTCCTGCAAGGCATGCAGCAAATAATCAACAAACTAGTTGAGCGAGTTCACAGAAAGTAAGTTCATAACATAGTGCATAAGTATAGCTAGTGGGGGCTTCCTATACTAGTGTGTTCTAAAGGTGGGGGCTTCCCAAACCTTGTGTTCATAATACTGGTGGGGGCTTCCCATGTCTATCCTGGCTAATGAGGGCTTCTCATTAACGGTACTTACTAGACTAACTTCCGACCATGTGTTCTTCTTTACCGAGAACAGGAAAACGTACAGGGTCACGTAGGCTTTACGTGACGTGCCCTTCCCCGAGGACAGTGGTACGCGTGGGGGCTACGTAGGCTTTACGCAGCGTGGCCTTCCGACCTGGAAGCCAGTAGATGGTATTGGGTTACGTAGGCTTTACGTAACGTGTCCTCCCGACCCGGGAGACAAATGGCAAATACTGGGTTACGTAGGCTTTACGTAACGTGTCCTGACTAACCTGAGGACGATGGTCTATAGTCTGGAGAATGCGTAAGTACGAGTAACTCTTTTAACAATAACATATCCAACCCAATTCCCAACCCGGGAATCCCATGCCTTGACTGTGTGGACTCACCTTGGTTTGCTCGGCAGATACACAAGGAATATAGTTAAGCTAGGAATGGTCAACCACGTCCTATCATGGTTATTATACAAGTCAGGTTCGTATATAGCACGTATATTGTATCACGTATAATCATGGCAAACACGTACATGTATCATCAATCCGATAAACATTCTAAGTGTTCGGTCCAATCATTACCCGGCCCAATGACAATAAGCAGCCCAATATCATAACAGTTAAACAAATAGCCAAGTGTCCGGCCCAATCAGTTGGGCCTGTAATAGTAAAAGTCCAATAGCAACAGTCCACAAATCAAATCATTGGGCCCGTGACAGTGAAGGCCCAAACAGTGTGCGTGTAAATGGTGGTCTCGAGTCGCAACCGGCGATCTCGAGTCGCAACCGAGGATTACGAGTCATATCAGGAGATTACGAGTCGCAACAGTAGGTTGCGAGTCGCAATGGCTGGTCTCGGTTCATCATGGTCCGGTTACGAGTCGCAACGGGACTCGCAACCGTGGTTACGGTTCATGCTGTTGTGGTCTCGAGTCGAGACGGTGAGGTTTCGACTCGCAATCTGAGTCGCAACCGTGTGTGTGTAACTGGTTTCCATAAATCCTGTAACAATCACTCCGTGATTCTAGCAAACAACTTAGGCAGTTTCACAATTCAGATCAATTAACAGTTTTTAACAATTTCATAACATCTTCAAGCATGTTCATATCATCAGTTCATATATTCAACCTCAGTTCACAATAATTACATAAACATAACCCGTAATCTAATTATATAACCGGATTCTAGATCAACCATGCCTTCCCCTAAACATGTTTGCACATTAGAATCATCACAGCCGATTACAAGCACAAGTATACAAACCGATCCAGGGTTACAACAAGAACAATTAGAAACATACCATTCGGTTATCATGCATTCATACAACATATAATCAAATACAAAATATCATCAATCGATCCAACTAGCATGTGATCCGGTTACTAACCAAATCATATAAACACGTCATCATGAACATCATACTAACCGAGATGGGAAGAGAGGGATTCAGATTCAAAAGCTTCGAAGGGTGTTCGGCAGTCTTCGGTTCCGAGCCGAGAGAGAGAGAGAGAGCTTGGTGTTTATGTGTGTTCTTGATTGCCAAGATTGTGAAAACAAAAACCCTAATGAGATACATGTACGTATGGAAAGGAAGTGGGCCGAAACCCCACTTGGGCTATCTCATGGTCTCGAGTCCAATTGTATGGACCGAGTGGGTTGATGTGATTGAAATACTATTCGGTTCGATAACTTCAACACTTAATCATATAATTCACGTAACACGTATCATTCAATCAATCAATATAATCACATAATCACACTAGTTCAATGGTTACACTTAATGTACGAGACGGTAAAGTACGAGTTGTCACATTATCCCCAACTAATTGGAAATTTCGTCCCGAAATTTGGTATGCACTCACTGAGGAAGCTAGGTAAGCTGTATTGTTCACTGGTTTTCCTGGGGTGTCACAGTGTGGCCCGAATGGGCTTGTGTGACCGGTTAGCCTTGTGCGATCGGGTTATAGTGTGTGGTTTGGGCTCGTTCACTATACTAGTATATAATACACACATATCACAAAAACATAACATATCATGTATTTATTCAAATAATATGGTTCACGTAAGCATATAACGTTACACACGGTAAGTCTAAAGTACGAGTTGTCACATTATCCCCAACTAAAAAGAAATTTCGTCCCGAAATTTGGTATGCACTCACTGAGGAAGCTAGGTAAGTTCAATCGTTCACTGGTTTTCCTGGGGTGTCACATCCTCCCCCCGTTGATCTGGAATTTCGTCCCGAAATTCCGAAGTAGTAGCTTCAGCCTCCGTAGTGTTTGCATCGGTTCCGAATAACTGGGGGTACTTTTCTGTCATCCTGTCTTCGCGTTCCCAGGTGTACTCTGGGCCACGTTTAGAGTTCCAACGTACTCGAACAAGAGGGATTCTCTTGTTTTTGAGGACCTTCACATCCCGGTCCGTGATTTCTACTGGTTCCTCGACGAACTGCAACCGCTCGTCGATAGTGAGTTCTTTGAAAGGAATGATAAGTGTCTCATCTGACCGGCACTTCTTCAGATTCGACACGTGAAATACATTGTGAACTGCCCCGAGTTCAGCTGGTAGGTTCAACTTGTAGGCTACTTTGCCAATCTTTTCTATGATTTCGAATGGTCCGACGTACCGCGGATTTAGTTTGCCCCGTTTGCCAAAACGAACCACACCCTTCCAGGGTGAGACTTTAAGTAAAACCCGGTCCCCGACCTGAAATTCCAATGGCTTTCTACGCTTATCCGCGTAGGCTTTCTGACGGTCGCGTGCTGCCGCCATGCGTTGTCGTATCTGTGCAATCATTTCTGTGGCGTCCACTACAATCTCTGGACCCGTAATCTGACTATCTCCCACCTCTGCCCAACAGAGAGGTGACCGGCATTTACGTCCGTACAATGCCTCGAATGGAGCGGCTTGAATGCTGGTGTGATAACTATTATTATACGAGAACTCCACCAAAGGGAGGTGCTTTTCCCAACCGTTGCCGAAGTCTATAACGCATGCCCTAAGCATGTCTTCAAGTGTTTGGATTGTTCGCTCAGACTGCCCATCCGTCTGAGGATGATATGCTGTGCTCATGTCTAACCGTGAGCCGAAGGATTTGTGCATTGCTTGCCATAGTTCTGACGTGAATCGTGCATCGCGTTCCGAAATAATGGAGGTGGGCACGCCGTGCCTCGAAACAACTTCTTTAAGATAAACGTCTGCGAGAGTGGAGAACTTATCCGTTTCCTTTATAGCCAGGAAGTGTGCAGACTTGGTAAGTCGATCCACGATCACCCATATGGTATCATTCCCACGCTGGGATCTAGGTAGGCCTGTAACGAAATCCATGGAAATTTCTTCCCATTTCCATTGAGGTATCTTAGGCTGCTGGAGTAGGCCCGCTGGTTTCTGATATTCAACCTTGACTTTCGTACAGGTCAAGCATTTTCCAACGTACGTAGCGATGTGGGCCTTCATACTAGGCCACCAGTATGTTGTTCTGATGTCGTGGTACATCTTGTCCGACCCTGGATGTATCGAGTAGCGAGACTTGTGAGCTTCATCCATTACAAGTTCGCGTAGACCGCCATAAAGTGGGACCCAAATACGCCCCGTTACATAGTAGGCGCCGTCTGCCTTCTGTTCTAATTGCTGTCGTGAACCGCGTAAGGCTTCAGCCTTGACGTTTTCTGGTTTCAATGCTTCTGCCTGAGCATCCCGTATCTGTGCAGGAAGGCTAGACTGGATTGTAAGCTGTAGCGCTCGCACGCGCCGAGGTAAAGTGTCTTTCCGACTGAGGGCGTCAGCCACAACATTGGCCTTGCCTGGATGGTACTTGATAGCGCATTCGTAATCGTTCAGTAATTCAACCCATCGCCATTGACGCATGTTCAAATCCTTCTGCTTAAGGATATGCTCGAGACTCCTGTGATCGGTGTAAATCGTGCACCTGGTACCGTACAGGTAGTGTCGCCATATCTTAAGCGCGAAAACAACAGCTCCCAGCTCTAAATCGTGCGTCGTGTAGTTCCGTTCATGAATCTTAAGTTGGCGCGAAGCGTAAGCAATGACCTTGTCGCGCTGCATTAACACACATCCAAGACCTTGGATGGATGCATCACAATAAACCACGAAGTCATCTGTGCCCTCTGGCAAAGAGAGGATAGGTGCACTACAAAGTCTATCCTTTAAGTACTGAAAAGCAGTTTCCTGCGTGTTGCCCCAACGGTAGGTGACACCCTTCTGTGTCAGTAGTGTAAGCGGCTGAGCAATCTTTGAGAAGTCTTTAATAAACCGTATGTAGTAACCCGCCAGACCCAAGAATTGGCGTATTTCCGTTGGCGTACGTGGTGCAGGCCAGTTTCTGATCGAGTCTACCTTGGATGGATCGACGTGGATCCCATCCTTGTTCACTACGTGGCCTAAGAAGTGGACTTCACGAAGCCAGAAGTCGCATTTCGAAAACTTAGCGTACAGCTGTTCCTTCCGAAGGAGTTCCAAAATAAGGCGTAGGTGCTGCTCGTGCTCCTCCTAACTCTTGGAGTAGATTAGGATGTCGTCGATGAATACTATGACGAACTTGTCAAGATAGGGTTTGCACACCCGGTTCATAAGATCCATAAATACGGCAGGCGCGTTCGTTAACCCAAACGGCATGACAAGAAACTCGTAGTGGCCGTAACGAGTTCTGAATGCGGTTTTGGAGACGTCCTCATCCCGGACTCTCAGCTGATGATAACCTGACCGTAGGTCTATCTTCGAATAGTAACACGACCCTTGCAACTGGTCGAATAAGTCGTCGATGCGCGGAAGAGGATAACGGTTCTTCACCGTCACCTTGTTGAGTTCACGGTAGTCGATGCACATCCTGAACGTACCCTCTTTCTTTCTTACGAATAACACTGGAGCTCCCCAAGGCGAAGAGCTTGGACGAATGAAGCCCTTTTCCAAGAGCTCTTGTAGCTGCTTTGACAGTTCCTCCAAGTCTGATGGAGCTAGACGATATGGTGCGCGAGCTATGGGTGCTGCTCCTGGAGCGAGCTCGATTTGAAATTCAACCTGACGGTGAGGCGGTAAGCCAGGTAAGTCTTCAGGAAACACCTGAGGGTAGTCGCGTACAACTGGAATATCCTCCAATTTCTTTTCCTTCACGGATGCATTTGAAACGAGTGCCAAGATTGCGGTGTGACCCTTCCGCAGACACTTCTGAGCCTTCAAGAAAGAGATGATGCCAACCACAGCACCACTCTTGTCGCCCTGGACTTCGAGAGGTTCTTGCCCAGTACGGGGAATGCGAATAATCTTCTCACTGCATAAGATCTCTGCCTGATGTTGGGATAACCAATCCATCCCAATAACGATATCAAAACTTCCCAAGGCTACGGGAATAAGGTCGATCGAGAAAGCTTGACCAGCTAAGATAATACTACAACCCCTGACTATTTGCGTGGCTTCTAAACTCTTACCATTAGCTAGTTCTACGACGTGTTTGGTGTTTAGAGGGGTTGATGTACGTTTTAACAATTTACTCATTTTCAAAGACATGTAACTTGTATCCGCACCCGAATCAAACAAAGCAGTAACGTAAATGTTGTCGAGAAGAAACTTACCCATAACGACGTTGGGATCATTCCTGGCATCACCCTGCCCTAACACAAATGCACGACCCCTTGCCTCGTTGCCGTTGTTGTTTCCCCCGTTGTTGTTGTTGCCATTGCCCTGATTGTTGTTATTGTTGTTGTTGTTATTGTTCCTGTTCAGCTGAGGACAGTGCCTTTTGAAGTGCCCTTCTGCGCCGCAATGAAAACATCCTTTGTTGCCCTGTTGCTGATTCTGCTGTGCCTGTGGCTGCTGCTGGTTCTGGTTCGCAGGACGGAGGCTTCTACAATCCTTAGCCTCATGACCCATCTTGAGGCATCTTTGACAGCGACCCTTGTTACACTGGCCACCGTGGTGTCTACTGCAGTTGTTGCACTTTGGAAGGTTCCCTCGATATCCGCCCTGCCTGTGACTACCTGAAGAATGCTGTCTGGGACTCTGATAACTGTCAGTCTTTCGCTGCTGGGCCTGAGACTGAACTGAAGCTGATCCCTTGCTGGAATCCCCATCCCATTTTCTCTTACCGTCACTGGGAGTAGTAGGAGTAGCTGAAGTAGTAACGGTAGCAGTAGCGCTGATACGTTTAGGCAGTTTGTTCTGGTCCACTGCCTGGTCCGTGATGCGGTGAGCGAGGCGTTGAATATCCTGGATGTTATCAAGATTAGCCGAAGTAACATGGCTCTGGATCTCTGGCGCCAACCCTTTGAGATACAACTCAATGCGCTTAATCGGAGGGTCCACCATAGTTGGACACAGTACGGCCAGTTCGTTTGACCTTTTGGTGTAAGCTTCAATCTCTGATCCAGTCATCTTCAGCTGGTAAAACTCATCCTCCAGCTTATGGATGTCTTCCCGAGTACAATACTCCCTCTTGATCAGTTCCTTGAAATCATTCCAGGGTGTGGCGTTAGCAGCTGCCAACCCTAAGATCTCAACTTGGGCGTTCCACCAAGTTAGTGCTATTCCTTCTAGCGTGCCAGTGGCGTATTTCACCCTGCGAGCCTCAGGGCATTCACACATCTCGAACACAGACTCGAGCTTCTCAAACCAGTGGAGGAGTCCAACTGCTCCTTCAGTGCCACTAAAGGTACTTGGACGACAGTCCATGAAGTTCTTGAAAGTGCAGACAGGTTGCTGCGCGTGTTGACCTATTGTGTACGAATAGGACGAGATTAAATACGAGAGTTAATGCAAGATCTAAGGATCCTAGTATGAGTCTATACTGCAGGGTATACTACCTGCTTGAGCAGCTGCAAGTGCCGCAACAACTTGAGCTTGAACGAGAGCCTCTAGCTGGGCTTGAGTCATGTTAATCCGTCCAGACATGATCTTCATTGTAAAAAGTAATGTAAGTGAGAGTGGCTCGCGAGTAGGGCGATGACAGAAAAGTGTAAGCACGTAGGTGTTCTCATGTAATACAGTCATGTGTATCTAAGCGTAATGCGAGCAAAGTTCTAAGCAATTCTAGCAAACAGGCAATAAACATAAACCTTATTACCTAAGATGTCGAGTCTTGCACGTGGAGCGAAGCGTCGTTGTGGATCGTCGAGAGCACTGTTCTGGTTATAGTCTGGTTTTAATAAAAACGTTTTCCCATATTAAAACCAAGTTCTCTATAACCAATGGCTCTGATACCAATCTGTCACACCCCCAAAATCCACGTGCGGAGTATCACCGCTTGGGAGCGTGACATGACCAGGATCAAGCCACCAATCATATTGAACATGTAAATAAATAGTAAAAGTTATCCATCAATACGAAAGGTGTTTATCAAAGCTAACATAATTAAGTATAGCGGAAGCATTTATGTAAAACCTAACATAAGTGTTAAATGTTCGAAACGCCAAAAGTATTTAATAAGAAATCACGATCCATCTGCCCACAACGACCAGCTCCTCCTTGTGCAAGCTCCGTTAGTACCTAAGGTCCTGCAAGGCATGCAGCAGAGAGTCAACAACTAGTTGAGCGAGTTCACAGAAATTAAATGCGTAATAGTATGTTCATGAGTATCAGGTGGCTCTACTAGGCCAATATAGGTTTCTATTGGTGGGGGCTTCCCATGTTATTTATCCACTAGACTATGCGTATCCATAAGTGTTCTTCACAACCGAGAACAGTAATACGTACAAGTTTACGTAGGATTTACGTAAGTATCCTTCACAACCGAGGATAGGGTACGTGGGGGTTTACGTAGATTTTACGTAAGTGCCTGACACAACCTTGGTAAGAGTGTGAACTCACCTTGGGTTGCTCGGCAGATACACAGAAAGTACAGGTAAGCTAGTAAGTGGTCAACCACGTCCTATCATGGTTATTGTCCAAGTCAGGTTTTGACTTCAAATGATACACGTATAATAACACATAGTCCAACAAGTCACGAGCACGTATAAGTCATGGTAACACGTATTCGATCAAACACACTTTTAATAGTATACCGTATGCAAGACTTAGACTCGCACAAGCCCAACATCCTTGTGTGGTCCATCCGAAGAAATTCAATAGTTCCCGACCCAAATAATAGCATAATTGATCCATATACATAACACATAACAGCCCAATAACAAAACAGTCCATAAGCCCAATTGTGTGTGCACGTGCATGTGGTCTCGAGTCGAGATCTCGAGTCACAACGGGAGGTTTCGAGTCGCAACGGGACTCGCAACTGTGGTTTCGGCTTGTCATGGTCCGGTTACGAGTCGCAATGGGACTCGCAACCGTAGTCTCGGCTCGTGCTGCTGTGTCGGTGTGAGGTCCCGAGTCGCAACTGGACTCGCAACCACGGTCTCGACTCGCAACCGTGTTAAGTCTATCAATTCGTAACCATTTTCCTAATTTCATGCACAATCATTCCGTGATTTCAGCTAACAAGTTTGGCAGTTTCACAATCCGATTAAACAACAACAAATTCAGAATCAAACAACAATTAATCGATATTCCTGACTAATCATATCCTCATCATACAATCGGATCATTGACATCTAAATCAAGAACGTAAAACCGAATCATAAATCATAACATCAGACTAGCATGCAACCTAGCCGGCTTTACTCGGACCAAACATCAATCATACATGCATTAGAGACACTAACAGGGACCATGAGTTCATAATTCGATTATCATGTTTTCATCATACGAATCAAATAGCAATATCCTCATCTAAACACCATGTAGAACATATAGGTCCTAACATTATCATCATACAATCGATAGACACAAGAATACACAAGAACTAACCGATTAGAGAATGAACAAGGTTTGATCCGAATGAAGAGCAAAACCTTCGATCACCAAGAGTTGTTGCCGTCGGGTTCCAAAGCACACAAGAGAGAGAGGGGAAGTCTAGGGTTTGTGTGTGTTAATGTGTTTTGTGACAATTGAGAATACCAATCCCCAACTAGGGAAATTTACACGGTCAAGAGGAGTGGGCCGAGCCCAACTCGGCGGACCCATGGTGTATGGTATCCGATTACAAGGTGTGGCCCGAATGGGCTTGTGTGACCGGTTAGCCTTGTGCGATCGGGTTATAGTGTGTGGTTTGGGCTCGTTCACTATACTAGTATATAATACACACATATCACAAAAACATAACATATCATGTATTTATTCAAATAATATGGTTCACGTAAGCATATAACGTTACACACGGTAAGTCTAAAGTACGAGTTGTCACAGTTTAGCCCTTGGTTTGGCCCTTGTTGTAGGATCGTTTTGCGACCTATATGAGTCGTTCAAAGTCAACACAAAGCTGTTTGAAAGGCGGAAACAGTCAAACAACCTAGAATCAGCGATAGAAAGGTGTAGAAATAGAGAATTATACTTAAAACATGTTTCTCATTGATATTCAACTTGATTACACGATGAAAATTGGGCAGCACTTCGTTACACACCAACTGATTTCGTACCAAATGAGAAACTACACATGCCTATATATAGGCAGTTGATTTCGCACGAAATGACCATGTGTCATTTCGTACGAAATAGCACACTTTGATTTCGGCAGTTGGAAAGACTCCCAGAGTTTGTGATTGTCAAACAACAATCTTTGTCTGGGAAGTTGCGGTGGAGGTGTAAACCTCTGACAATCGACATGCTGAACTTGAATTATCTTTCCCAGGCAAGGAACGAACACCCTCTTCAGCGGACTCGCATAACCTACAAAGAAACCCTCATTACTTTTAGCACCAAACTTACTATCCGGATCAATAAAAGTACAAGGATATCCGAACGGTTCTAAAAACTTCAAATTTGGCTTGTAACGATGAAGAAGTTCAAAACAGGTTTTCTTGTATTTCTTCACTGCGAGGACACGATTCAGTGTATAACACGCTGCTGCAACTGCTTCACTCCAGAAAAATATTGGCAACTTGGAATCGGCGAGCATAGTTCGAGCTGTTTCAATTAGAGTACGATTCTTTTGTTCAGCTACACCATTTTGCTGTGGAGTGTATGGTGCACTAAATTCATGAAGAATTCCTTTCTCATTACAAAACTCGAGCATGCGATTGTTTTTAAACTCCGTTCCATTATCGCTTCTTATTCTTCTGATCGGCAATTTATACGGCGTCTCCATCTTCTTGAATAGTACCATCAACGACTCAAATGTTTGGTCTTTGCTTTCAATACACATCTGTCACACCCTGACTATTGCGGAAGTGTGGGTTATTGGTGTGACTTTTTAATACCATAATGATCCATCATAACAATGCTATATGATAAAAACCATGAGATGTTCATCCATTAATAAAGTTTAGAAAAATACCACAACATACTTGTCTTAAAGCATCCACCCCAAAATAAGTTACAAACCATGACTTGTTTAAATGAGTTCAAAAAGACTCAGCAAAAGACTTTAAACAAAACTAGGTTTAGAGATATGTAACCCGTCCAGGTAGAGGTTACAACTCGTAAACCCTACAACCCTGGATGACATCTTTATTCAAACGCAGCTTGAAAGACATGCATACCGTGCCAGATCCATTAGTTCTCTGAAATACATGTAGTTTGAAAAATCAACATAAAGTTGAGCGAGTTCATGTGTAAGTGAGTATGTATAAACCTTTGTAATGTGTCTGTATGTATTAAAATCCCTGGTATGTAGCAATAAGGAAAAAGAGATCATCATTGGGTTGCAAAGCCAATGATATGTGTGAAGTAATGCAGGAAGACTCAAACCTAGCGGATTTGTGCGTCGGGCACTTAGTCACCTCATGGTCCACTCAGCGGACTCAGGAGTGGGGCTCGCTACACCCGAATAGATCAATCACTAATGTCCCTCTATCCTACAACGAGGATTAATGGCCTTAATTTCCACCTACCCACTCACATGATCTAAGCGTCTAAACCCTCCTTAAGCTAACCATACCATTTATAAAAGCGTTTGTAAATTGTAACATGTATTTCACCCTCGAAGTGTAAAACCGAAAACAGTTAAAAGAAAAGGGGGATATGAACTCACTGTATTGCGTCTTCGGTACTTGTAACCCAAATCTCCTCAGCAAACACGACTACCTACAATGGTCTACCATCTATTAGACGAACGGGTCGTGCCTTGTCTCAGTATTTATGTTTTTGAGTCACCTTTCTTATATTATTTCGAGTGATAATTATTTGTCAAAATAATTAATATTTCAACTTAATCATATGTCGTGTTGGAATATTTGTTCATTCCATATTCTAGTATCAATACTTCTAAAGTATCTTATATACGCGTTTCCTTCCCAAGGATGGGATGTCGGAAATATATTTTTATGTCCCTTTTAGAGAATATATATTTAACCATATTCGTGTATGAAACCAACCTCCGATACTTTGTATTTTGTGATAAATATTATGACGAGTTTTATCTTTGAAAACAAAATCCAAAATATACTAGTAAACACTCGTCTCGAAAATATTTACTAAGTGTTACGATTTTCGGAAAATTTCGCCATAGTCTCCTTTGTAAATGGAGGTGTCCATGCTAAGTAGCATATCATTTTCTATTACATATATCCCGTAGATCGTTCTCGCATAACCAACCCGACAATTAGACATGCAATATACTACTTATGTCATTTCAGCTTCATTAATCAGAACTGGACTGTTTTCGAGCAATTTAATAAAATAGTTAACTTAATCCAAAAATTCCAAAATTTTTACAGAAGGTCATATACGGTCCAAGTTTTATTGTGTAAAAATATCGGGGTCCAGTTCATTACCAATATTTTATAGAAATTCATTTACCGGACTGCAATCAGATTTGTCACTTTCTGACTGCAGTCTACAGAATAATTCACTAAAAATTTATCGTAAGTCCGATTGACGAAATTCCAGTCGGAGGATCACCGCGACAACAGTGACCATCTACAGTAAAAATTCCATGAGCTAATAAAACCTCAGGTTCCAAGTTATGACTCCGAATACTACACACATTTTCTGCAGTAAAAACGCAGTTTGTGCTGCTGTCCAAAAACAGACTTTTAAAAATAGTAAACGACCTCGAAAAATTACGATTCCAGTGCCATTTGATCCGTTTTTCAAAAATACATAATTTAGGCTTCAGAAAATTAGTTTTTAGATTTATAATGATCTAGTTACAGCCAGTTGAAGTTGGCTGAAAATGCTAATCAGCATGCTTTTTATAGTGTAAATGTTACTAAAACGCGTCAACAATTGTTCTAACAACGGGTTAATCGAGAAATCAATGATCAAACAACATGCATGCTTATACCAACTTAATCCAACCACATTTTATGTAAGTTTATGTCCATTTTCTAGTTCATTCTCTTTTATGTTCTTGTGTTAAACGTTAACTTCAATCTTTCGAACAATCAACGTAGAAGTGATTCAAGAGTTAAATCGAAGACTTACAACTAGCACAAAGGCTAGGGATGAACTTGTGAACAAGAAATGATGATGAAGATGGCGTGAGAATGCAAGGTGTGATGTTTCTTCAAGACTCCAAGCTCCAAGCTTCACAAGACTTCTTCTAGCACTTGTTTTGGACTTGATAATGGATCAAATGAGTGAGTGTTGATGTGATGGTGGTGGTGGCGGATATATGCAGCCGAGAGGGAGAGAGAGAGTGAGAAAATGGGAGAGTGAACTTCTTGGTGAAGGTGAAATGATGAGATTAAGCTCTAGCCCAACCTATTTGTAATGATTTTGATATCTTGGCAATTCTAGTAAATAAAAGGGGTCCAATCAAAAATAGATGGAATATTTGGTAGGGGATTTGAAATGATTAAGGGTGGGTCCCCTTGCTTGAGCCGAAAATTAGAGAGGGGGGGGGGTTAATTGTAAGTTTTTATTATAAGTAGGTGCTTATTTAGAAGGTTTAAGGTATTTTCTAAAGTATTAAGTGTATGACATATTTTTATAGTTTGTGGGGATTTTTGAGACCATAATTAGTTAAAAATAATAAAATAATGTTCCTGACAAAATTTTGGTGTCCTGGGTAATGTCCGGTTGTTCGGTTAAGTACCGTTCCGTTAAAGTGTTAAATTGTACCGTATAGTGTCTTTTATGCATCTTTTGTAACGCAATTAATTTCCAACATTTAGGAAAGCATTCAGGACTATTTAGTCAATTCTCTGCATAATACGAGTATGTTAAAAGCTGATTTTTTGCTGAAAATGCAGAATCCTGCACTTAAAATGTGTTTTAGGCACTTTCCGGGACTCAAACTATCACCTAGTGACACAGTCTTATGGTCCTCACGTCCCTACACACCATACTAGTGTAGTACTTTGTCCCTGGCCCATACTGGGTCTCAAAACACTGTCTGTCTATGTACTGGCACTGTCAGTGTATTTCTGAGTTATCCGCTCACTGTGCTAACTGTGCTTTGTGCATCAAGTATGTCACTAACGTTTATGTGTAACAAATGGTGTGACAATATGAAATGTGATGCGCATGTATGTATGATACAGAAATCAGAAAACAGTTTAAGTCATCAGTTGTAATTAAGCACAGTCATTAAGCATAAATCAATATTAATTAATTGTATGGGTGCATGCAAATTTGACGGTTGTCACAACATCACCCTTGAAAATCTGGAGAAGTCGTCAGTGACCACCAGACAATACAAATCTCCACTCAAGCTTTCCACATTAACTGGTCCAAAAAGGTCTATGTGGAGCCTTTCGAGCGGTACCCTGATTGAATTCAACAACTTCTGCGGGTGTGTCTTCTTTGTTTTTTTTCCCTTCTTGCACTCTACAGAATCATCATTCAAATGAAAATCTTTAAGATTTACACCTTCTACAAGATCATTGTGCACAAGAAAATTCATTTTTCTGACATGAATGTGGCCCATTTTTCGATGCCACATTCTTGACTCTTTTTCAGTCGCCTTTATTTTTGTCACAAAACATTGTTTCTTATGATCTGTTGTTGTTGCGACGCTCATATCGAGTACATACAAGTCATTTTCTCGTGGAGCTCGCATCAACACCATGTCCTCAGGAATTTTAAAACCAGGTTTTATGATTAAACATTCATTTTTTGTAAAGTGTACTGTAAAAGACTTGTCACAGATCTGTGAGATGCTCAACAGATTGTTTTCAAGTTCGATGATATAGTTCACTTTGTTAAACGTTACGACTCCATTTGTTAGAGTTCCTTCACCAACAATTCTGCCACCCTGATTCCCTACAAATCCAACATATCCTCCGTTGATTGATTTAACATCGTAGAGCAGTGCCAGCATTCCCGACATATGCCTTGAAGCTCCGCTGTCCATGATCCACTTCGAGATTATTGACCTCGGAAGCCCCTTCATACATTTCAGAAAATTTATTCAAACAATGAAGCCCATGATTTCTTTACCTTTGGAACACTACCAAACACAAGATCACATGACACATCAACTTTCGGAATGTTAAAGATGACGTTTGGAACATCAGATTTGAATTTTGGTTTAAAATCTCCCTCCTTAATTGGTGGGAATTCCTTAAGTAACTTGTCTAGTTCAAATTCCAGTTTATCAACATCATTTTCAAACACTTTTGGTTCAGATTTTAGCTCATTTTCCATCTTCTTTTCTTCAACTGATTGTTTTGATTTTACCACCCATGATTGGTTTTCAAAATTTTTTTTACTTTGATAAACCTTTGAAGTCTTTCGAGTTTTCGAAGATTCACCGATCTCAAAGATTGATTTCGGCTTTTCTTCGGACTTCAAGGATTCACCTCTTTTCAAAATTCAAACGGGGAAATCATTGGTTTTTTACCCTTAACATCAATTGGAGTTTTAGGTTTGGGTTTTTGCAAAACTGGTTTCTCAATATTTTTCATGCATTGCTTGGCCATGTGACCAATTTCATTGCAGCGGTAACAGATTATTTTGTCATATTCGACAAAAGTTGATCTGTTGGTCTCTTCTCTCAACTTTTTCGCTGCATTAAAATCATCAACGACTTTTTGACTGAAGATATAATCCTTTTCAGCATCAACACTAGGACCAGCAACAAAAACATCACTCATCTTATCTTTTGGCTTGACATTCTTCTTAGCCATTTTCTTTTCAAATCCAACCCCTTTGTTTTTGAAATTGTTTCCATTTCTCTTGTTATTACCACCATTTCCCACCCACTCTTTCTTTCCCGAGTTGTTTGGTTGTGGTTTCACCAAAGACTTTTTCGATTTGGAAAGAAACTCATTGTTGTTAACCTCAGAAATGTCAATTTCAACCGGTTTAAACACTTTTTCAACATTTTCAATTCTGGCATTTTGAATTGGATACTCAAAATCAGAATAAAGTTTGTCAGTTCCAGTCATTGTGTAGACCATAATGATTGAATCATCATTCATAGCTGTATCTGATTTTGGTATGAACTTGTCTAAGAAGTTACCATCTTCTTCAGAATCAGAAATGGAGTTTTCAAAATGAGTTTTCACAGTATCAAACTCCGAGTTATCACTTTCTTCATCTAACACTTGGTCAACAACGGTTTTGATCACCTGTGACTCGTTATTAGTGTCAGACGGAGAAAATGTAACATCAATATTCTCAGGCAACTCACTTTCCAAAATTCTCAATTTGAGATTCAAAGCAGTTTCCACCCCATCTGGATACTTTTGAGTGTAATGATTCCACATTGGGGGTGGAACACTTTTGAAGACAGGTTTCGCATCAGGTTGTTGCGGAACAATTTGATCAATAACATATGATGAGGCAGTATAACTCATCAGTTTCTTATCAACTCTCTCAGTTTCAATTCTCATTAACTCAAGTTCTTTTTTCAAAGAAGCAATTGTGTCTAGATGGATGTTGATCTCCATCTGTTTATCCATGACAGTAGATTTTAGCAAATTGGTGGCTTTATCATTTTCAAGACTTTCTTGTTTAATCATTTTGATTGATCGTGCCAAAGTGTCATATGCTTCTTTTATCTCACTGAGATCATATTTCACTTCATCAGTAAATTTCTTCAATCTTGAAATTGGTTATCTTTTTCAAGAGAGTCCATGCAGGGTTTTGAACAATTTTTGCATGGAATTTCATGAATTGAATCAACCTTCTCAGAAACCTTTTCATCTTGGTCAATTTTAATATCAGTTTTACCAAACCCATCAGACTCTCACTCAGACTCTTCTCCTGATTTGATCTCCTCAATTTCTGATTTCTCGTCAGACTCCCTTTTGAACTGACTCTGTTTCGATAGACACATTTTCAACTGACTCGGTGTCGACACACTCTGTTTTGACAGATTATGTTTCTACCTCTTTCAGTTTTCCCATTAATGCTTTGTCAGCAATCTCCTTTAGAGTCTCTTCATTCATTTCTTTGGAGACGTCTATTATCTCTTCAACAGGAGCTTTCTCAACGTCGTACTGTGGGCAGAATCCGGTAGTTGGTTCACTGAAAAAACCTGCAAAAGAATCAAACATATTAGGAGGCATTATTGATTTTGTGAGAACACAGAGTTGATTTTAGGTCACAAGGGAGGGAAGGATAAGAGGGAAAAAGTAAAACTTAACTTTTGGGATAGAGGAATGGGGCGGGAGATGAACTTCATGGGGGAACTTGATATTTGGGAACTTACATTCAATTTTTTTTTTTTTTGGGTAGGGGATTTGTAACTAAGGGTGTAAATGAGGCAGAGCGGCTGGAGTAGAGATGCGTTCCATTTTGGTATCGGTACTGAAAAAATTCGATACGGTACGGGTATCGGTATTTGAATGTAAAATCCAGGAAAATATTGGTACAACCGTACAATACTGAATTGGTATCGTATCGGTACCAAAAATGCCAAAATTCGATACACAAAATGAACATGTAAAAAAACTCGAATTAGCTGAGTTTTAACGAGCCATTATGATATAGTATGATTTCTTACAACTTGCGATCTAACAATTTAGGACCTCATTATGATATACATGTCACAGTTGCAATAAGTGGGTTTTATAGGTGTGTAATGAGTCATGGTTAAGTGTGTACGCCCAATAACATGTCATACTTTCATTAATGGGTCTTATTGGGCCTTGATTGGTGTTAGTGGCCCAATATAGCCTCTATCATTTTATAGTTGTTATAAAAGGGTTGTATAGAAATGTAGTGAGTCATACTAGTCATATACAGGTGTTATCACCCAATAACATGTCATACTTTCATTAATGCCCCATATTGGGTCTTGATTGGTGTTTGTGGCCCATTATAGCCTATATCATGTCATAGCCGGTCTAATAGGGTTTTATAGGATTGTTATCACACCCCCAAAATCCACCTGCGGAGTACCACCGCTTGGGAGCGTGACATGACCAGGATCAAGCCACCAATCATATTGAACATATAAATATATAGTAAAAGTTATCCATCGATACGAAAGGTGTTTATCAAAACCAACATAGTTAAGTATAGCGGAAGCATTAAAGTAAAACCCAAACATAAGTGTTAATGTACGAATGTCACAAGTGTTTAGTAAGCATTCACAAATCCTTGTCCACAACGACCCGCTCCTCCTTGTGCAAGCTCCATACGATTACCTAAGGTCCTGCAAGGCATGCAGCAAATAATCAACAACTAGTTGAGCGAGTTCACAGAAAGTAAGTTCATAACAGTAATGCGTAAGTTCATCTAGTGGGGGCTTCCCATGCAAATATATACTACTGGTGAGGGATTCTCACATTTATTCTCTATAATGGGGGATTCCCATTATGGTACTTACTAGACTATTTGCAACCATGTGTTCTTCTTAATCCGAGAACAGGAATACGTACAAGGTCACGCAGGATTTACGTGAGTGCCCTTCCCCGAGGACAGTGGTACGTGTGGGGTTTACGCAGGATTTACGTAAGTGTCCTTCCGACCCGGAAGACAGTAGTGGGTATTAGGTTACGCAGGATTTACATAAGTGTCCTCCCGACCCGGGAGACAATGGTAGATACTAGTTTACGTAGGTTTTACGTAAGTGTCCTGACTATCCTGAGGACGATGGTCTATAGTCTAGTGATTGCGTAAGTACGAGTAATCATTCCATATCAAACATTCCAACCCAATTCCCAACCCGGGAATCCCATGCCTTGGCTGTGTGAACTCACCTTGGTTTGCTCGGCAGATACACAAAGAAGAGGGTTCTTGAACTAACAGTGGTCAACCACGTCCTAACAGGGTTACCACACAAGTCAGGTTTTGACTTCACGTAATGCACGTATAAAACATACAAGTTAACACGTTACTAATACGTATTGATCATGGCAACATCTTGGCAGTCAAGTAATATCAAGAAGCCCAATAATATTTGGCCCAACATGTTGTGCGATCCACAACATGTTGTGCGATCCAATACCCCGGCCCATACACATGAGCATTCCACTAACATACTCGGCCCAAAACAATTAAACAACATAACAGTCTTGTGCGATCCAAGCTGATTTGTGCGATCAGCTTGGGGTTGTGCGATGTATTAACTACCCGGCCCACAGTTTAGAAGCCCAACAGATAAGCACATAGCCCAAATAACAAATAAACAACGATCTGGTGTGGTCCAATTCGTCTTGTGCGACTCGGATGAGTTGTGCGATCAGTGTGGGCTTGTACGGCCCAGCCGCCTTGTGCGATCCGTACCAGCCCAGTCCAGCATGCACGTCCGGCCCAACATATGGCAGCTTGTGCGATCCACACCTGTTGTGCGACCATGCATGCCGAACATCTTGTGCGTAATGGGTTCTTGTGCGATCAAGGACTCTTGTATTGGTTTTAGATGTTCCGGATTTCATGCCAATTAGTTATTATCATTCATTGGTTTCCAAACTTGCACATAATCAATTAACAACTAATAATTTGCATCTTATCAATCAAACAAGGCAATCATTCCTAAATCCATATGAACCCTAACAAAGTATGAACAACAAACTATCGATTCATATGAACATGTATCCGGTTATCAACAACATAACCCATTCACAAGCCATTCAATCAACAAGACATGATACCCGAATATACATCCAATCGGTTTTTATATTAACATACATCCGATTCATGTGAGCTTGTAGCCGATTACATGAACACTATATATCATTAATTAGCAACATCCAATCTAACATTAACATACAATAATCTGAATATATAACATGGTGGCCGATTAACATCTCTTATGCTTAAATATCATGTTCATCATACATACAATACAAGATCATTTAATCAAATCGTGAAGTCATAACACACTAATCATAATACCATGTAACAAAACATAGATCACTAACCGATTAGAAGGTAACAAAGGTGATCCGAATAGTATGAATCTTTGGTTAGAAAGGGGTGTTTTGCCGTCGGCTTCAAGAGGATGGAAGAACTAGGGTTTTGTGTGTGTGAGGGTTTTGGTAACAAATGAGAGAACAACCCCCCTTACGGGTGTTTGTTTGCGTGAAAGTGGAGTGGGCCGAGTCCAACTCGGCTGCCTCTAATGGTCCGCATGCAAGTGTAAGGCCCAATTGGCTTGTGCGGTTGAGCTAGTGTTGTGCGGTTCGGGTTTCGTGTAATTTATATACATACAACACATAACGTATCATGTACACAATCATTAAAAAACATATCACATAACATTTAATAATCTTTCACTTAATCAATCAAGTTCACATATGTTACACAATGATAGGTCTAAAGTTCGAGTTGTCACATTATCCCCAACTAAAAAGAAATTTGGTCCCGAAATTTGGTATGTGATGTGTGTAAAATGCAACATATAAAACACATCAATTAAGGCATAAAACTAACCCTTTTTAAGTACTAATGTTGGGAAAAGAGTGTTTTTGTCTTCCTTTTGTATTTTCAGGATGAAATGAGCTCAAAATCACAAAAGAAGCAAAAAGACCACTAATTCTACCATAATTACGAGAAAAGGAGCAAAAGTGGACTGCCCGGACCCTCAACAGCACCTCCCAAGACAAAGAGAAGAAAACAGAGCCTGAACACGCCTCGTGTCCAGCGAACACGGGGGCGTGCCCAGGAAGCAGCAGAAAAGACAAACCAGTAGAAGCTTCCATTGCTGGGCACGGGGCCGTGTCCAGCGAGCACGGGGGCGTGTTGAAAGTACAGCAGGCGCATTAATTGTAATTCGCAATTACAATTAATGAAGAGAGAGAGTGTCAGACGGGCACGGGGCCGTGTCCAGCGGACACGGGGCCGTGTCCAGCGTTCTGTCCAGCCTATAAATAGAGGAGCTTGGTTTCATTCTCTCTCATCCCTTGGCACACCACCTCTCTCACACCTCATCCACCACCCACCACCACCATAACACCATCATCCACCACCATCATCCATTGTCCATCGTAGAGTGTGTGAGTCGTCTCGGGATCCAAGATTGATCGTAAGAGTTCTTGACAATCAAGGCCATGTTTGCCTAAGTCTCTTACATCACTTGGTGAAGACAAGTGTTTAGTATAATACTTTTTATTTTTAATCTTTTGCACTTTTTATTTGGTTTTGTATTAATGACTTTAATAACTAGTTACTTATGTTGAAGGTGATCTTTCCTTATCGTTTGTCCGTGGTGTCTTGGCATTATTTTACTGTCTATATAAAATAAAAGATTTTCACCATTCATATCTCCACGGTCTATATGGAGGTATGTTGGCTACCTGGTCGGGGGTTAAGGGAACGGTTTGGTAAAGGTCTTGCCCTTGTTCAGCGTTTAGAGGTCCTGCTTGGGACCTGGGTCAAATTTAGTAGGATCTCCTTCAATGCCCATAGGTATTGGATGGCGGGGATCCAAACTCTTTGACCCCCTCATAAGCTAACTACTATTAATACTATAACCCGGCTATTTAGGACTGTATCCCTGCTGACTCAGACTACTTAGCCGAGGGTAACGTCACCGCCAAAAGCGGGGCCTACCATAATTTGCATTAATAACTTAATTCATTATCTTTCAATAATCCGACCCTTTAGGATTGTATCCTTGCTGACTCAAACTACTGGGTTGAGGGTAACGTCGCCTTCAAAAGAGGGGCCTACTACAATAACTAAGATAATCTCTTAAACAAGTGCAAAGGTGCGAAAATAATCAAAGGTTATACTAATACACGTGTCGGATCCAAGTGATTCATCTTGTCTATCTGTTTTTATTTTATTTTATTTTTCAGCATTTAGTTAGTTTTTATTTTTCTTAGTTTAAAACATTTTTCTAACTTTTTGATTTGGTTAGACGTTGAGGATAAACCGGTATTAAAAGCTCTTGTGTCCTTGGACGACCTCGGTATCTTACCAACACTATACTACGTCCACGATGGGTGCACTTGCCCATATGTGTGTTTAGTGTTAGTGAATATCGTGTTTTATAAATTTAAAACTTGGTTAAAAGTGTAAAAAGGGCTTAATTATTTATTAAAAACATATACACACTGACACGCATCAAGTTTTTGGCGCCGTTGCCGGGGACACAAGGATTTTAAGAAAGTTAGGAATCAACGGCCTAATCATCTTTTTATTTTTTTTAATTTTTAGGATTTTTTTTTTTAGATTTTTTTAGCTTCTGCAGAGCTCAGCACGGGGCCGTGCCCGCTGAACACGCCCCGTGCCCAATCATTGGAACTGGCAATCCTGTTTTATATCAGACAGTAGGCTGAACACGGGGCCGTGTCCACTCAACACGCCCCCGTGCCCAAGATTCAGTTGCTGAAAACAGAACCGTTTGATCCCGGCGGTTGGTAATTTCTGATACAAACATGAGTGATAATGATTCTTTTTACTTTCGGCACTCTTATGGTTTGTGGTGTCGAATATGTGGAGGCGAACATGAGGAATTAAAATGCTTCTACCTCACTTATAGGCCACACTATATAGACCCACCAATTCCTTGTAACCTTAAGAGGGGCGAAAGTAAAAATAAACATTATTTCTCCCTCGAATGCGCCCAGCCAGGTATTCTAGGAGAAATGCTCCTTGACGAGCTATTTCAACTAGAAGAACTACTTCTAAATTGGTCAAAAGAACTTAGGAAGGATTTCTTAGATCCATCCCAAGATGATGACCATGAGGAAATGTTGGAACCGCATTCCGACGACCCCGTTACTCCCGAAAATACCTTTCTTCCTAAACAAGACACGGACGATAGTCGTCCCTGTGCCGATTGTGCCGTGAAGGACTCCCCGTCGACCTCGTTCGGTGCATACATAGACCTGAGCGATTCGGCATACACCTTCTTTAACGAGAGCCCGGGAAAGGGTTGGACTTGTCCACCTAGAATAAAAATAGGAATTACCCTCACCGACAACCTCTTGCGTTCTCGCCTTAGTATAGGACAATTAAGGTATCTTAGGCACTTTGGGGTTGTTCCAACAAGTCAGGAGCCACCCGATACAAATTAGCTCCTTAAAGACAAAACTTCATAAGTCAGCTTTCCGACACGGGGTCGTGCTCGGCCAACACGCCCCCGTGTCCATCAAAAGATTCCCCTCTGATCATGACGTCAGAATACGGACAAACTGTGTCAGAATTTTCTCTGCACACGGGGCCGTGTCCGCTGGACACGGGGCCGTGTTCAGCAGGCTGTCATTTTCTATAAATGCAGCCAAAAATCCTGCACATTTGGACCAACTTGGGGACAGAGATTTGAAGGAATCTTCTCTCAAACAATCCTAGGTAAGTCTAAAAGAAGTTTCCAACAACTCATCTTGTCCTTTCCTCTTCTAGACATTTCCTTCTTCTTCATCTTTCTTCAAAAGCCACCATGAAAAGTTTGAATTTTCAATCTTTATGGTAGGAAACAAGGAGTTTTGGTCATGGAATCTTGGTAAAAACATGTTATGTAACATTGTTTAGAGTTATTTACTGTCAAAAAGCTTGCATAAACTCAGAAAATAACTTAAAAAACCAAAATTCCTTGCTCCAAAATTCTGCAGAAAGATGAACACGGGGCCGTGCTCAGTGAGCACGGGGCCGTGTCCAGAAGCTGTTTCGTCTTATAAACTATTTTTGGTTTATTTTTCGTAGAATGGCGAGTGAAAACAGCGAAACATCATCCGTTCATTCCTCAAACAGCCGAAGGGGAAGGAGGCCCTCCGTTGAAGCTACACTTGTGCACTACGTGATAGCGCTAAGGGAAGCTCTCGACGAAATGACATCTGTGGAGGAGGTCCTCATTGACCGTATTAACGATCTTACAATGGGATTGGAAAGCAGCTTCCAAGAGATTAACCTTTTGCACCAAAGGTTAAACATTTTGGTGGCACCTCCTATGGAACCAGTTCTTCCACAGCAAGACTGGAACTTAGCACTCGGTATTAACAACCCTACCGGGTGGGGAGACCTCCCCGCGGAACCTCCAATGGAAATCCCACAAGAAGTTCCGGCGGAAGTTGAAACTCCTCAAACAAATGCAAACGAGCCCTCCTTCCTCCTTCCAAGGGAGGTAGAAGAGTGGCTTGCCGACATATGAGGAGAAATGCACCCGAAAGGTGGAGCTCTACAAAGCCTTATCTAACCAAGATCAGTAGATTCTTGGAAATTTTGCTAAATTAAAATAAAACATAGGGCTAGAACTCCATAAGCTTAATATCTATGTAATTTTTTTTATGTAATGTCTCTCTATTGGCAATGTTATGATGGTTTTTATGGTTTATGGACTCATGGTGGTAATGGATGAAAAAGGGAACGAGAAAAAAAAAATGGAACCATGCAGAAGAACAGAACAAACCGACAAAATCTCCATAACAGAAGGCTCCACACGGGCCGTGCCCAACCAACACGGCCCCGTGCTGAGCCCCCTGCAGGAAATCACCCAGTTCAGGTAACTGGACACGGGCCGTGTTCAGCGGACACGCCCCCGTGTCCAGGCTTCTGTTTCAATTCTATAATTTTTGTTACTGGCACTTGACCACGGGGCCGTGCCCGGTCAACACGGGGCCGTGTCCAGAGCGCCAGTAACACAAAACTTTGTTTTTAAACACACTTTTACATATTCTAATCAACCAAAAACTTTATTTTTGGACACATTGAGGACAATGTGTAATTTAAGTGTGGGGGGGAATGCTAAAACCTTGAAATTTTGCAAAATCCTAAAACAAGCCTTACACAAAACTCTATTGGAACCGCTAAACACCCCAATTTTTTTCAAAAACTTTTTTCATTTTTTTTATTTACTTATCTTAGTTTAAGTTGGGAATAACAAGTTATAAAAGGGTTATATTTTTTTTTACAACCGATAGCGTCGTGATAAAAAGAACTAACATAAGAAAATTATGAAACGGTATAACAAGTCTAGTTAAAAATTCGATTATATATGCTTGGTCACATTAAAAACCCATTCCCACAAAAGTGAGTTTTGAGCCTTTATTGAGCATAAAAATATACATATTTAGATTAAATGCTCATTTTTCGTTTCTTGTGTGAATAGCCGCTCGGTCTTTACAAATCTAGAACTTGCCACGACGATACATTCCCGGTCCTTACCAACTTAAACCCAAGTAAGTAAATGATGGAGGCATTAGGACTAACTATTTTTCTTTCAAAACCATTATTTTTCAATTTTTTTACCTACCCAAAATCCCCCTAGAAAAACCCCTTTGAGCCTAAACCTTTCATTTCATTACCCCCAAAACAATTTTTTTTACCCACCAAAAACCTTTTTCATTTTTTCACCCTTATTTTAGTAACAAGCTCGGTTTTTCATAAACATACCCTTTACGTGACGAAAAAAAAAATATATGAATAATGAAGTCAAAAACAAACAAAAGCTACAAAAGCTTGTTTGGAGAAATACTTCAAAAATAAATGTCACTAAAAATAAGGTATTTTATGAAAACCGACACTGGTTACGATTTTCGCCCTTTTTTACTAACCACTAACCAACTACCCACCTTTAAACCCAAGCCTTCACCCCAAAAGTCCTCTTGATATTTACAAAGGTAAAAAGTTAAAAAGGAGGAGGATTGATCGCTTGGCAAGCCTATGGAAAACGTAAGTCCGTGCCGCTCTCGAGCGATTCACTTAAATATACACCTTCGGCCGAGTGATTGAGTGATCTCCCGTGAGGTATGTGAACTTGTATATAAATGGAATTTTAAAAAGGCATGTTATGCCCAAATAAGTAGTTTATCTTATGAAAAGTTCAAAATAAATCATGACGAATAGGATTGTAAATAAAATAAAAATAAAACCTATACAAACCTTGGATTCCCAACACTCTAGGACAAGCTAAAAAAAAAAAAAAAAAAAAAAAAAAAAAAAAAAAAAAACTTCTCTTCTACCTATTCCATTTGGGAGTGTAAGCCACATTAAAAGAGTTTTGCTTGAGAACAAGCAAAAGTTCAAGTGTGGGGGTATTTGATGTGTGTAAAATGCAACATATAAAACACATCAATTAAGGCATAAAACTAACCCTTTTTAAGTACTAATGTTGGGAAAAGAGTGTTTTTGTCTTTCCTTTTGTATTTTCAGGATGAAATGAGCTCAAAATCACAAAAGAAGCAAAAAGACCACTAATTCTACCATAATTACGAGAAAAGGAGCAAAAGTGGACTGCCCGGACCCTCAACAGCACCTCCCAAGACAAAGAGAAGAAAACAGAGCCTTAACACGCCCCGTGTCCAGCGAACACGGGGGCGTGCCCAGGAAGCAGCAGAAAAGACAAACCAGTAGAAGCTTCCATTGCTGGGCACGGGGCCGTGTCCAGCGAGCACGGGGGCGTGTTGAAAGTACAGCAGGCGCATTAATTGTAATTCGCAATTACAATTAATGAAGAGAGAGAGTGTCAGACGGGCACGGGGCCGTGTCCAGCGGACACGGGGCCGTGTCCAGCGTTCTGTCCAGCCTATAAATAGAGGAGCTTGGTTTCATTCTCTCTCATCCCTTGGCACACCACCTCTCTCACACCTCATCCACCACCCACCACCACCATAACACCATCATCCACCACCATCATCCATTGTCCATCGTAGAGTGTGTGAGTCGTCTCGGGATCCAAGATTGATCGTAAGAGTTCTTGACAATCAAGGCCATGTTTGCCTAAGTCTCTTACATCACTTGGTGAAGACAAGTGTTTAGTATAATACTTTTTATTTTTAATCTTTTGCACTTTTTATTTGGTTTTGTATTAATGACTTTAATAACTAGTTACTTATGTTGAAGGTGATCTTTCCTTATCGTTTGTCCGTGGTGTCTTGGCATTATTTTACTGTCTATATAAAATAAAAGATTTTCACCATTCATATCTCCACGGTCTATATGGAGGTATGTTGGCTACCTGGTCGGGGGTTAAGGGAACGGTTTGGTAAAGGTCTTGCCCTTGTTCAGCGTTTAGAGGTCCTGCTTGGGACCTGGGTCAAATTTAGTAGGATCTCCTTCAATGCCCATAGGTATTGGATGGCGGGGATCCAAACTCTTTGACCCCCTCATAAGCTAACTACTATTAATACTATAACCCGGCTATTTAGGACTGTATCCCTGCTGACTCAGACTACTTAGCCGAGGGTAACGTCACCGCCAAAAGCGGGGCCTACCATAATTTGCATTAATAACTTAATTCATTATCTTTCAATAATCCGACCCTTTAGGATTGTATCCTTGCTGACTCAAACTACTGGGTTGAGGGTAACGTCGCCTTCAAAAGAGGGGCCTACTACAATAACTAAGATAATCTCTTAAACAAGTGCAAAAGTGCGAAAATAATCAAAGGTTATACTAATACACGTGTCGGATCCAAGTGATTCATCTTGTCTATCTGTTTTTATTTTATTTTATTTTTCAGCATTTAGTTAGTTTTTATTTTTCTTAGTTTAAAACATTTTTCTAACTTTTTGATTTGGTTAGACGTTGAGGATAAACCGGTATTAAAAGCTCTTGTGTCCTTGGACGACCTCGGTATCTTACCAACACTATACTACGTCCACGATGGGTGCACTTGCCCATATGTGTGTTTAGTGTTAGTGAATATCGTGTTTTATAAATTTAAAACTTGGTTAAAAGTGTAAAAAGGGCTTAATTATTTATTAAAAACATATACACACTGACACGCATCAGTATGCACTCACTGAGGAAGCTAGGTAAGTTCAATCGTTCGTTCACTGATTTTCCTGGGGTGTCACATCCTCCCCCCGTCGAAATTCCGAAGTAGTAGCTTCAGCCTCAGTAGTGGTTGCATCGGTTCCGAATAACTGGGGGTACTTTTCTGTCATCCTGTCTTCGCATTCCCAGGTGTACTCTGGGCCACGTTTGGAGTTCCAACGTACTCACAAGAGGGATTCTCTTGTTTTTGAGGACCTTCACATCCCGGTCCGTGATTTCAACTGGTTCCTCGACGAACTGCAACCGCTCGTCGATAGTGAGTTCTTTGAAAGGAATGATAAGGGTCTCATCTGATAGGCACTTCTTCAGATTCGACACGTGAAAGACATTGTGAACTGCCCCGAGTTCAGCTGGTAGGTTTAGCTTGTATGCTACTTTGCCAATCTTTCCTATGATTTCGAATGGTCCGACGTACCGCGGATTTAGTTTGCCCCGTTTGCCAAAACGTACCACACCCTTCCAGGGTGAGACTTTTAGTAAAACCCGGTCCCCGACCTGAAATTCCAAAGGCTTTCTACGCTTGTCCGCGTAGGCTTTCTGACGGTCGCGTGCTGCCGCCATGCGTTGTCGTATCTGTGCTATCTTTTCTGTGGCGTCCACTACAATCTCTGGACCCGTGATCTGACTATCTCCCACCTCTGCCCAACAGAGAGGTGACCGGCATTTACGCCCGTACAATGCCTCGAATGGAGCGGCTTGTATGCTGGTGTGATAACTGTTATTGTATGAGAACTCCACCAAAGGGAGGTGCTTTTCCCAGCCGTTGCCGAAATCAATAACGCATGACCGAAGCATGTCTTCAAGAGTTTGAATCGTTCGCTCAGACTGCCCATCCGTCTGAGGATGATATGCTGTGCTCATGTCTAATCGTGAGCCGAAAGATTTATGCATCGCTTGCCATAGCTCTGACGTGAATCATGCATCCCGATCCGAAATGATGGAAGTGGGCACCCCGTGCCTCGAAACAACTTCTTAAGATAGATGTCTGCGAGAGTGGAGAACTTATCCATTTCCTTTATAGCCAGGAAGTGTGCAGACTTGGTGAGTCGATCCACGATCACCCATATGGTATCATTCCCACGCTGGGATTTGGGTAAGCCCGTAACGAAATCCATGGAAATTTCTTCCCATTTCCATTGAGGTATCTTAGGCTGCTGCAGTAGGCCCGCTGGTTTCTGATATTCAACCTTGACGCTCGCACAGGTCAAGCATTTGCCGACATAAGTGGCAATGTGGGCCTTTATGCTAGGCCACCAATAAGTAGTCCTGATGTCGTGGTACATTTTATCCGACCCTGGGTGTACCGAGTAGCGGGACTTGTGAGCTTCGTCCATTACCAGCTCGCGTAGACCGCCATAAAGTGGGACCCAAATACGCCCCGTTACATAGTAGGCGCCGTCTGCCTTCTGTTCTAATCGTTGCCGTGAGCCGCGTAAGGCTTCAGCTTTGACATTTTATGGTTTCAATGCTTCTGCCTGAGCATCTCGTATCTGTGTAGGAAGACTAGACTGAATCGTAAGCTGTAGCGCTCGCACGCGCCGAGGTAAAGTGTCTTTCCGACTGAGGGCGTCAGCCACAACATTGGCCTTGCCTGGATGGTACTTGATAGCGCATTCATAGTCGTTCAGTAGTTCAACCCACCTTCGTTGACGCATGTTTAAATCCTTCTGCTTAAGGATATGCTCGAGACTCCTGTGATCGGTGTAAATCGTGCACCTGGTACCGTACAGGTAGTGTCGCCATATCTTAAGCGCGAAAACAACAGCTCCCAGCTCTAAATCGTGCGTCGTGTAGTTCCGTTCGTGAATCTTAAGTTGACGCGAGGCGTAAGCAATGACCTTGTCGCGCTGCATTAACACAAATCCAAGACCTTGGATGGATGCGTCACAATAAACCACGAAGTCATCTGTGCCCTCTGGCAAGGAGAGGATAGGTGCGCTGCAAAGCCTATCCTTTAGGTGCTGAAAAGCAGTCTCCTGGGGCTCTCCCCAGCGATAGGTGACACCTTTCTGTGTCAGTAGCGTAAGCGGCTGAGCAATCTTTGAAAAGTCTTTAATAAACCGTCTGTAGTAACCCGCCAAACCCAAGAATTGGCGTATTTCCGTTGGCGTACGCGGTGCAGGCCAGTTTCTGATCGAGTCTACCTTGGATGGATCGACATGGATCCCATCCTTGTTCACTACGTGGCCTAGAAAATGGACTTCACGAAGCCAGAAGTCGCATTTCGAAAACTTAGCGTACAGCTGTTCCTTCCGTAGGAGTTCCAAAATAAGGCGTAGATGCTGCTCGTGTTCCTCCTGACTCTTGGAGTAGATCAGAATGTTGTCGATGAAGACAATGACGAACTTGTCAAGATAGGGTTTGCACACCCTGTTCATAAGGTCCATAAATACGGCAGGTGCGTTCGTTAACCCGAACGGCATGACAAGAAACTCGTAGTGGCCATAACGAGTTCTGAATGCGGTTTTGGAGACGTCCTCATCCCGGACTCTCAGCTGATGATAACCGGACCTCAAATCTATCCTGGAGTAGTAACACGACCCTCGCAACTGGTCGAATAGATCATCTATACGTGGAAGAGGATAACGGTTCTTCACCGTCACCTTGTTGAGTTCACGGTAGCCTATGCACATTCTGAACGTACCGTCTTTCTTTTTCACGAATAGTACTGGAGCTCCCCAAGGCGAAGAGCTTGGACGAATGAAGCCCTTTTCCAAGAGCTCTTGTAGCTGCTTTGACAATTCCTCCAATTCTGATGGAGCTAGACGATATGGTGCGCGAGCTATAGGTGCTGCTCCTGGAGCGAGCTCGATTTGAAATTCGACCTGACGGTGAGGCGCTAAGCCAGGTAAGTCTTCAGGAAACACCTGAGGGTAGTCGCGTACAATTGGAATATCTTCCAATTTCTTTTCCTTCACTGATGCATCTGAAACGAGTGCCAAGATTGCGGTGTGACCCTTCCGCAGGCACTTCTGAGCCTTCAAGAAAGAGATGATGCCAACCACAGCACCACTCTTGTCGCCTTGAACTTCGAGAGGTTCTTGACCAGAACGTGGAATGCGAATAATCTTCTCACTACATAAGATCTCTGCCTGATGCTGGGATAACCAATCCATCCCTATGACGATATCGAAACTTCCCAAGACTATGGGAATAAGGTCGATGGAGAAAACCTGACCGGCTAAGACAATGCTACAACCCCTGACTACTTGCGTGGCTTCTAAACTCTTACCATTAGCTAGTTCTACGACGTGTTTGGTGTTTAGGGGTGTTGACGTACGTTTTAACAATTTACTGGCTTTCACAGAAATATAACTTGTATCCGCACCCGAATCAAATAAAACAGTAACATAAATATTGTCGAGGAGAAACTTACCCATAACCACATTGGGATCGTTCATTGCATCTCCTCGTCCTAACACGAAAGCTCGACCCCTTGCCTCGTTGCCATTGTTGTTGTTTCCCCCGTTGTCGTGCCCGTTGCCCTGGTTATTGTTGTTGTTGCGGTTCTGGTTCTGGTTCAACTGAGGACAATCGCGTTTGAAATGACCTTCAGCCCCACACTGGAAACATCCCCGGTTTCCACGCTGTGGCTGCTGCTGCTGTGGGTTCTGTGGAGCTGGTTGTTGCGGTTGTTGGTTCTGATTTGCAGGCCGTGGGCTCCTACAGTCTTTGGCCTCGTGACCCATCTTGAGACATCTTTGACAACGACCCTTGTTGCACTGGCCGCTGTGATGCCTGTTGCAGTTGTGACACTTAGGGTGAAACCCTTGATACCTTCTCTGTCTATGACCACCAGAGAATTGCTGACCAGGACTCTGGTAGTGATCAGTCTTCTGCTGCTGAGCTTGGGATTGAACTGTTGCTGAACCTTTGCTTGAATCCCCACCCCACTTTCTTTTGTTGTCACTGGGTGTAGTGGGAGTAGCGGCTGAAGTGGTAGCACTGATGCGTTTGGGCAACTTGTTCTGATCCACCGCCTGATCCGTGAGGCGATGAGCAAGACGCTGGATGTCTTGGATGTTATCGAGGTTAGCCGACGTAACGTGGCTCTGAATTTCTGAGGCTAGACCCTTGAGGTACAACTCGATGCGCTTGATCGGAGGGTCTACCATGGTAGGACACAAAATAGCCAGTTCGTTCGATCGCTTCGTGTATGCTTCTATCTCTGACCCCGTCATCTTCAAATGATAAAACTCATTTTCCAGCTTGTGAATGTCGTCACGCGTGCAGTACTCACGCTTGATGAGTTCCTTGAAATCGTTCCAGGGTGTGGCGTTAGCAGCTGCCAACCCTAAGATCTGAACTTGGGCGTTCCACCAAGTTAGTGCTATTCCTTCTAGCGTGCCAGTGGCGTATTTCACCCTGCGAGCCTCAGGGCATTCGCACATCTCGAATACAGACTCGAGCTTCTCAAACCAGTGGAGGAGTCCCACTGCCCCCTCTGTGCCGCTGAAAGTACTTGGACGACAGTCCATGAAGTTCTTAAAAGTGCAAACTTGCTGCTGCGCTGGTTGACCTATTGTGTACGAATAGGGCAAAGTTTAAATACAAGGGCTAGTTTAGGAATGTAGGATCTAAAGATCCTAGCGTAAGTTATGACTACAGGATATACTACCTGCTTGAGCAGCTGCAAGTGCCGCAGCAACTTGAGCTTGAACGAGAGCCTCTAGCTGGGCTTGAGTCATGTTAATTCGTCCAGACATGATCTTCATAGTAAGAGTAACGTAAGTGAGAGTGGTTCGCGAGTAGGGCGATGACAGAAAAGTGTAAGCACGTAGGTGTTCTCATGTAATAAAGTCATGTGTATCTAAGCGTAATGCGAGCAAAGTTCTAAGCAGTTCTAGCAAACAGGCACTAAACATAAACCTTATTACCTAGGATGTCGAGTCTTGCACGTGGAGCGAAGCGTCGTTGTGGATCGTTGAGAGCACTGTTCTGGTTATAGTCTGGTTTTAATAAAAACGTTTTCCCATATTAAAACCAAGTTCTCTATAACCAATGGCTCTGATACCAATCTGTCACACCCCCAAAATCCACCTGCGGAGTACCACCGCTTGGGAGCGTGACATGACCAGGATCAAGCCACCAATGATATTGAACATATAAATATATAGTAAAAGTTATCCATCGATACGAAAGGTGTTTATCAAAACCAACATAGTTAAGTATAGCGGAAGCATTAAAGTAAAACCCAAACATAAGTGTTAATGTACGAATGTCACAAGTGTTTAGTAAGCATTCACAAATCCTTGTCCACAACGACCCGCTCCTCCTTGTGCAAGCTCCATACGATTACCTAAGGTCCTGCAAGGCATGCAGCAAATAATCAACAACTAGTTGAGCGAGTTCACAGAAAGTAAGTTCATAACAGTAATGTGTAAGTTCATCTAGTGGGGGCTTCCCATGCAAATATATACTACTGGTGAGGGATTCTCACATTTATTCTCTATAATGGGGGATTCCCATTATGGTACTTACTAGACTATTTGCAACCATGTGTTCTTCTTAATCCGAGAACAGGAATACGTACAAGGTCATGCAGGATTTACGTGAGTGCCCTTCCCCGAGGACAGTGGTACGTGTGGGGTTTACGCAGGATTTACGTAAGTGTCCTTCCGACCCGGAAGACAGTAGTGGGTATTAGGTTACGCAGGATTTACGTAAGGGTCCTCCCGACCCGGGAGACAATGGTAGATACTAGTTTACGTAGGTTTTACGTAAGTGTCCTGACTATCCTGAGGACGATGGTCTATAGTCTAGTGATTGCGTAAGTACGAGTAATCATTCCATATCAAACATTCCAACCCAATTCCCAACCCGGGAATCCCATGCCTTGGCTGTGTGAACTCACCTTGGTTTGCTCGGCAGATACACAAAGAAGAGGGTTCTTGAACTAACAGTGGTCAACCACGTCCTAACAGGGTTACCACACAAGTCAGGTTTTGACTTCACGTAATGCACGTATAAAACATACAAGTTAACACGTTACTAATACGTATTGATCATGGCAACATCTTGGCAGTCAAGTAATATCAAGAAGCCCAATAATATTTGGCCCAAATAATATTTGGGGTTGTGCGATGTATTAACTACCCGGCCCATAGTTTAGAAGCCCAACAGATAAGCACATAGCCCAAATAACAAATAAACAACGATCTGGTGTGGTCCAATTCGTCTTGTGCGACTCGGATGAGTTGTGCGATCAGTGTGGGCTTGTACGGCCCAGCCGCCTTGTGCGATCCGTACCAGCCCAGTCCAGCATGCACGTCTGGCCCAACATATGGCAGCTTGTGCGATCCACACCTGTTGTGCGACCATGCATGCCGAACATCTTGTGCGTAATGGGTTCTTGTGCGATAAAGGACTCTTGTATTGGTTTTAGATGTTCCGGATTTCATGCCAATTAGTTATTATCATTCATTGGTTTCCAAACTTGCACATAATCAATTAACAACTAATAATTTGCATCTTATCAATCAAACAAGGCAATCATTCCTAAATCCATATGAACCCTAACAAAGTATGAACAACAAACTATCGATTCATATGAACATGTATCCGGTTATCAACACCATAACCCATTCACAAGCCATTCAATCAACAAGACATGATACCCGAATATACATCCAATTGGTTTTTATATTAACATACATCCGATTCATGTGAGCTTGTAGCCGATTACATGAACACTATATATCATTAATTAGCAACATCCAATCTAACATTATCATACAATAATCTGAATATATAACATGGTGGCCGATTAACATCTCTTATGCTTAAATATCATGTTCATCTTACATACAATACAAGATCATTTAATCAAATCGTGAAGTCATAACACACTAATCATAATACCATGTAACAAAACATAGATCACTAACCGATTAGAAGGTAACAAAGGTGATCCGAATAGTATGAATCTTCGGTTAGAAAGGGGTGTTTTGCCGTCGGCTTCAAGAGGATGGAAGAACTAGGGTTTTGTGTGTGTGAGGGTTTTGGTAACAAATGAGAGAACAACCCCCCTTACGGGTGTTTGTTTGCGTGAAAGTGGAGTGGGCCGAGTCCAACTCGGCTGCCTCTAATGGTCCGCATGCAAGTGTAAGGCCCAATTGGCTTGTGCGGTTGAGCTAGTGTTGTGCGGTTCGGGTTTCGTGTAATTTATATACATACAACACATAACGTATCATGTACACAATCATTAAAACACATATCACATAACATTTAATAATCGTTCACTTAATCAATCAAGTTCACATATGTTACACAATGATAGGTCTAAAGTTCGAGTTGTCACAATTGTACCGAGTCATGGTTAGGTGTGAATGCCCAATAACATGTCAAGCTCTCATTAATGGGTCGTATTGGACCTTGATTGGTGTTAGTGGCCCAATATAGACTTTAGTATCATAGTTGATCTAAAAGGGTTGTATAGGAGTGTGGTCAGTCATGCGAGTCATAGTTAGGTGTTAACACCCAATAACATGGCATACTTTCATTAATGGGCCGCATTACACCTTGATTGGTGTTAGTGACTCATTATAGCCTATATATCATGTCATATTGGTCTAATAAGGTTTTATCGGAGTATCATGAGTCATAGTTAGGTGTGAATGCTCAATAACATGTCATACTTTCATTAATGGGCCGTATTGGGCCTTGATTGGTGTTAGTGGCCCAATATACCCTCTATCATTTCATAGTGGCTCTAAAAGGGTTGTATAGGAGTATAGCGAGTCATACTAGTCATAGTTAGGTGGTAACACCCAATAACATGACATACTTCCATTAATGGGCCGTATTGGTCCTTGATTGGTGTTAGTGACTCATTATAGCCTATATATCATGTTATATTGGTCTAATAGGGTTTTAATAGGAGTATCATGAGTCATACTTAGGTGTGAACGCTCAATAACATGTCATGCTTTCATTAATGGGCCATATTGGGCCTTGATTGGTGTTAGTGGCCCAATATAGCCTATATCGTTTCATAGTGGCTCTAAAAGGGTTGTATATGAGTATAGCGAGTCATACTAGTCATAGTTAGGTGTTAACACCCATTAACATGGCATACTTTCATTAATTGGCCGTATTGGGCCTTGATTGGTGTTAGTGACTCATTATAGCCTATATATCATGTCATATTGGTCTAATGGGGTTTTAATAGGAGTATCATGAGTCATAGTTATGTGTGAACGCTCAATAACATGTCATACTTTCATTAATGGGTCGTATTGGGCCTTGGTTGGTGTTAGTGGCCCAATATAGCCACTATCGTTTCATAGTGGCTCTAAAAGGGTTGTATATAAGTATAGCGAGTCATACTAGTCATAGTTAGGTGTTAACACCCAATAAGATGGCATACTTTCATTAAGGGCCGTATTGGGCCATGATTGGTGTTAGTGACTCACCATAGCCTATATATCATGTCATATGCAAACGTTTGACATATGATGTGGAAGAAAATGATAAAAAATATGATTTAGAAATTATAATATTTAATAATAGATTGAAATTATGAATATGTAGTATGAATTTTTTGTACCTTTGTATTAAATAGTGTAATTTTTTAATTGAAAGTATTATTTGAGGCGAAGTTTTAGGATGAAATATTTGGGGGAGTTACAAATATGAATGTCCAAATTCAAATTAAAATATAATCATGTGTCAACTAGACTAAGAAAGATAAATGAAAGAATTCTACGTGTGTGGATCTCCGAGTGGTAGTTGTTCATAACCTTCCGCATCGTGGCATCCGAGTTTTTCTTTGGCCGTTAAATATAAGGTTTGATCCCAAAAGATAACCATGAATAACATCATATAGAATCCGCACGGGTATAAAAGCCATATTAAAAAAGGGAGCATGACTAACGTCGACTTAAAGTGGGAGTGTATAGAGGTGAATTATAATGTAGCCTGGTCACGCATAACAAATTGAAACCCGGATTTTTATAACGGTTTTAAAAATCATGTAAAAAAAGAACGAGAATAATAGCTAACGGGATAAAACTTTTTATACATCTAGTTTGGTCATGCATAACATATTGAAACCCGGATCCTACAATTTTGCGGATAGATTGTTGTTTACGTTGTGTGGATTACTCAAAGGTAGAAACTCCATTGCAGTTTTGCGGATGTCGTTAACCATGTGTACACTATCACTTCGATCTAGCTCCATCCTTAATTAACACACAACTTGTTTCAGTTAGAACAAAAACAGTCTTCTGCCGGCGGGTTTCACCACTTCGATTCTGGTGTTTCCATGGTACTCACGTTCCTAAGGAACTTTTGAAAAATGATACAACCAGTTGAGTTTCAACTAGGCTGTCCAAGTCAGCAGACATGAACCAAATGAAGGTGATTGACCTGAAGATTTGCCAACCAACTGTCGGCTGCCTGCAATAGATCCGTCAGCAATTCGCCTTCATTGTTGATCCATAGAGGTTCTTTTAACTTGAATGAAGCAAGAACAAACACTGGTAATGAGATTTTTGGGGTACCTGTCTTCCCAGGATTCATAACAGGCGGATGCTCATGTTGATTGCCTGCAATAAACAATTATGTAAATTTTAATGTAGACACACACAGACCACCAGGAATGGACTAGCATACAAACAATTTATCTAAATTGATTGGTGAAAAAACTGGATCTATATTAACGTTTTCACTTTCATTGCTAAAGTTATGTGTATTTCCTAATGTTTTGCATCTGAATCCACAAGAGACCATCCAGTATCGTCTCTCTTGATGCATTTAGGGTGGTGTTTGGATATGTTAACTAGAGGTAATCACGTGATACTAATCATACTAAGATAAATGTAATAAAACAGGTTGTTGGAGATAGTGTTTGAACATGTTATGCTATTTGAGGTTGTAAGTTTTAACCATCAGATGCTCGGTTTTTCAAGTGTTTGGAAACTCTGATTACTCGATAAATTAAGAAAACAACCAAAAAAGACCCTGTTGTGGAAAAAAAAAAAGTAAAAGTGATCAGTTTATCCAAGCATTAGAAACTGATACTTATTTCAGTAATCAAATCATCAGCTTCAAAATCCAACACAAAAGTTATATAGAAAAAATACAAACCTGTGATTGGTGTATGAAGAGAATGAAACGTCAAAAAACAAAAAACAAATCACAACTTTTCATGCTTTTCAGCTCTGGGAAGTGACGCGCAAAATCAAGTATATATGCAACAGATTAATGTAGAATTATTTATATCAGAAACACCACATAACATATCTTAAAACTTTATTAGACACTTTTCTAATAAACAAACCTTATCAGTCAAAGGTTCACGATAGACCTAGCAAACGGGTTGGTTCGGTTCGGTTCGGGTCGGGTCGGGTCATGGGTCAAACGGGTCAATTATGAAAAAGGGTTGTTTTGGTTCGGGTCGGAACGGGTTCGGGTCAGAACGGGTCCGGGTCAGAACGAGTTTCGGGTCAGTTTGGGGTAGACCTAAAGGTTGGTTGACCCATATTGATGCATTAGGGTCAGGATTGTCCCCCTGGTTCCCGACCTCAAGGTTGATTGCGCTCCAAATACTCAACTGAAAGACATATTTGAGGTCTTGCTGATTCACCCTCATCACTAGAGAAGCCTTATTGAAGGGCGTGTTGCTGATTTAACCATGACTGATCCAACCGCCGAAAAATTTCACTCTTTGGGAGGTCGTAATCACTACTTGAGTCTCGAAAAGAGTCAACATTGCTGTCCTCGGTGTGGTGCCTATCACAGCAGGAAACAAGATTAATGTCTAATAGAAAATAGAATAAAATCACGTTCAAACACTACAGACTCACAAAACAAAATTTAATACTTGAAATACATGTATAAATAGACATCTTCGAAACACTAAAATATGTATGTTTACAGGGTACAAGGACATTACAAACAGTTGGTCAAGAAAAAACCAAACATAGAGTAAAACAAGTGTAATAACTAATAAAGTATAAAACAAACTACCATAATCGCTCAACCAATAGATAGAAACCCTAAGTGCATCGTAATAGAATCTTCTGTAAGCCATAACCCAGGTTATTATGATTAGGGTTCAATCAGTATAGTAAAATAGAACAAACACAAAGCAGTCTTACAACATGTAGGCTATAGTTCACATCAAGGAGCATTCATGAAACTAAGCAAGTTCATGAATCATTATTTTTGGATAAAATAACAAAAAGAAGAGTCTGTTGAAACAATTCAGCCACTTAAAGGATCCAAAAACCATATACCTTGATTTGGCTAAGATTTCAAAGGTTCCATGTATAAAAAAATGTTAAGGTTCACTATGCCTATCAAACCACCTAAATGCCATGCCTAACTATCAAAAGTTTTGGCACTAAGCCATGTGAGCGTAAAAGCTTTTGCAAATACCTCAAACAGAACCGTAATTTATACTCATGACTATCATATGCTGACACTAATAACATGTGTACATCCACATTTGGATTATTTAAGATTCTAGTTCACCATCAGTTGGTTCACTATTGAGGCCTGGGAATCCCAAAAACATGTAACTTAGGCTATTCACATGTTTTACTATGATTTAGTATACGAACCATACTCAAGCCTCGACGCGCCTACAAGCTTAAGTTCAAGTATAACCCTAACTTACACAAATGGTCATTTCATATCAACTTAACAACCATATCCTACATCTGTCAGCCTTGAGGACCAAAAGTGTTACAAGATTGTACAAGGTTATTATTTCTCAAAAGTTAGGACCAAATCCAAATTATGAACATGATAGGGACCAGGACCATCTGTATAACACACTTCGCCAACTTATTTTTCAGACTCTTTTAAAGGACCACATTTTCAAGTCACCTGGACTGTTTGTTATTACTTGTGCTCAAAGCATACAAGCCTCAAAACAGGAGGCACACATGCTCTTTGTAGTACTAATATCACAAAAGAGAACATTAATCAATATGCTATCATAAAGATAATGACCATATATACCTTTCTTGTCCAACTGTATTAAATCAAGTCCGCACAAGCAGATATTCATATCGTCGCTCTTTTCCATTAATCAAATTAATGTTTACTAAACAAATCAGAAGTCAAAACCTTCCAATTCAATAACATAATTTTATACAGCCCTAAAAGAACACTGAATCACTGAACAAACCAAAATCAAATTCAGTTTTAAAACCAATGTTAAATAACATCCAAGAAAATTAATTCTGAAAACTAAGAATTTATTTGCTTTCATTAAAAGAACCCCTATTCAACCAGATGATAATTGATATGTTTGAATTCCCCCAATTCGTAACCCTAGATCGAAGTTCAAACAAAGCATATGATATGAACCGAAAGATGAATAAGAAACTAGGGTTTACCTTTTCCGGTCTCAATATGAGGCGAAATCACCGGAAATTCCAATCCATGTAGTCTGCAATTAGAACCAACCCTCAGATCTGCATCACCCGAACTCAACTTTTCATATCCAATCCATGTAGTCTCCATATGGAGGGAACAAATATATAACACGCTTGAGAAACTTAACGCTAATCACATAGATAAAAGGATTCACATAGTCGATCTTCTCGAATTAGAACCAGGAACAGATATGGTATGAGGTGGGAACAGTTGTGAGACGATTTAAAGTTTAGATATATGTGGCTAATGTATATTATTTGGTCATCCATTTTTTTATATGTGACTTTAAAGTTTAGATATATGTGGCTAATGTATATTATTTGGTCATACAATTTTTTTCTCTGTGGCATTTGCTATTATTCTTCACACAAAACAAAACAAAACAAAAATAAAACATAATACTAAAATAAATTATCAATGGTGAGGCTAGTTGTTATCTAAAGCTATATCAAAATTTTGCGATTTTACGTGTGATTATTGTCTATTCTTTGGTCATATATATTTTTCATGACATTTGTTATCATTCCGTCACCCAAAAATAAACTAAGCAACGATGGTGTTACGAATCTTTATGTACAGCCACATGAAATTTTGTAACTTTGAGTTTGACTATTGCCTAACATTTTGTTACACAAAATAATATATGTGATCATATGTATTACCTTTTAGCAACATCATCACATAAATATTGTGATCGTATATCATATTTGGTCACACTTTTTTTAGTGTGGCTACTAAATGTCTTAGTTTTTTTTTCAAAGATATGTTTTAGCCACATCGTTAAAAAATACCATGGCCGTAGATCACATTTCGCAACACATTTCCAGTGTGGCTAATAAATGTCACAATTTTTTTCTTAAATTGTGGCTAAAGGTTTCAAAAACATGGGCTTTTGGTCACATAAAACAATTACCATGGTCGTAGATAACATTTGGCCACATTTTTTTTAGTGTGAGTAATAAATGTCATAGTTTTTTCTTAAAGTGTGGCTAAAGGTTTTGAGTTGTTATATAATGGCCACATGAATACGTAAAATGTGTGGCGATAAGTGGGCTTAAAGTTTTTCAAATGTTAGAAATGACCTTTAGCCACACATTTAATCAAAAGTGTGGCTGGACGCTTTGGCCATATGTGTGGCCGTAGGTGGTTTTTGACGTAGTGTCTCTTCAGACACAACTTCACTGACTTCTTCTGTTTCAACAACACATTCCGGTTCTTCCACAATCTCTGCCATCATGGACATACCCTCACTACCAGGGATATACTTATCCCAACTAAAACCTTCAGCAACCTTCTCATCATCCTGATTGACTAGAAGAGCCTTTTCAGGCTTGTTTTCGATCTGAGGTCTTTGTGTGAATGGTTGTTGACTTGTCTTGTGATAAATTGCCTGTCTGTAGTAGTCGTTCGTGAACGGGTTTTGATGATTGTTGACCTCTCTATTTGGACATTCCCGCTTGAAATGTCTCTTCTCTTTACATTTGAAACATGTGACTTTTGATTTATCAAACCCAAGCTTTTGATCAGGTCCTGAAAGACTGTTCCGACCAGTTATCTCCATAAATCTTTGAGCTCTCCTCACCAAGCTTGCCATTCCCCATTTGATATCGATCAACTCCAGCTCTTCCGGATCAATCTGATCATAATCTTCCTTTGTCATATCAGGGTTCCCAATTCTACCTACAACCAAACTCTCATAAGATTCAAGCACCGAAGCAAGTAGTCCTATGTGTTGTTTTGCGGATGATTCAGTAAAGTCTTGAGCATTCTTTACGTTCACCGCTATGTTGCACAGAATTCCTGGACCTTGACTTTGACTGTTTGATCCTGACGAACTTTGGGTATATGATTGATCTGGTGAGTTTTGAACCTTTGGATTTGGTTCAAAACTTGCAAATGGTGAATTATTGCTGCTTGATGTGCCAGGTGAAACTCCAGATGTCGAATCAACACTAAAAGTTGTCTGGATCTTTGGACTTAGATTCGATATTGCTGACGAGCTTCCTTTGTAATACAATGAAACATCTTGTTGCACATTTGAAGACTTCATTTTTCTAATCTTCATCAGCTCAAGTTCATGTGATTCAATCTTTTCAATGAATGAGCTAAGGTTGAATCCGACATACTCCAAATTGTTTTTCAACACCAACAGATAAGTACCCCATTCATCGTGTGGCCGCCAGTTTATCAACCCACTCTTCATCAGTTTTCTCAATGCCCAACCGCTTCATCTCAACAACCAGGTGACAATATCTTTCAATCAACTGTTTTGTTGTCTCACCCTTTATACCCGTAAAGATATCAAACTCTTTCTTCAGCAAAGCAGTTTTGCTTTTAATCATAGACACACTTCCAAGAAATTTTACATTCAACGCATTCCAAACAGATTGTGAATTATCCTGATGTTGCAGTAACACTAAGATATCCTCTTTGATTGATTGTTGTAGGATACTCATCATTTTCTTTTTTGCCTTGAAATCATCTTGTGCAAGTGGAGTCAAACTACTAATTGATTTCTCAATTCCCGAACCATTCTTTGGAGGAACATATTTTGATTTGATTTTCATCCAACACTCGAAATGGTTTGCTTGCACCCACCTCTTAAACCTTCCAGACCACCCAGCATACTCGTAAATGTTCATCGACTTCGGCGGTTTCTGCATCGTACCGAGTTCATTTTCCATGTTCACATTTTGCACGATACTGACTGGGTTTTGAACTGCCGTCATTCCCCCACCGGCAAACAAGTTGTAAAACTCTTGGTTATCCATTTTACGAAAACAGTTTTGGAAAAATTTTCAAGTTTTAGAAAACAGTCACTTTCAAGCGAAATCAACTTCTACACACGAAATAGACTTTCGTACGAAATCACAGAAACGAAATGGACCCTCACACGAAATCAGATTTCATGCGAAATCAGATTTCATGCGAAATCAGATTCTCAAACGAAAACAACTTTTCAAATGAAATCAAGTTGTCATTTCATGAGAAATGAGCAAGCAGAGTGTCTTTTCGTGCGAAATAATGAAACAGGATGTTTTTCAAACGGAATAGCCTATGTCGTACGAAATACACCAAATTTTCAAACTAAATAATGATATTTCACACGAAATAGCTTATTTCGTACGAAATAAACTCAAATTTTCAAGCGAAATAGTGCTCGTTCAAACGAAATCAGATTTTTGGCTCATTTTTGTCACTTTTAATCTGATTTTAGGTCTGATTCTTTCAAGGATTTATTAAAACTGCATTTTACACGTAATATCAAAAGATCAGTCCATTTGTCTCTGAATTTGTCCAGAAATCCAAGAAGGTGTAGAAAAACAGAATTCTAAGCACTGATTCAAGTTAATTGACTCATCCTGAGCTCTGATACCACTTGTAGGATCGTTTTGCGACCTATATGAGTCGTTTAGAGTCAACACAAAGTTGTTTGAAAGGCGAAAACAGTCAAACAATCTAGAATCAGTTATAGAAAGGTGTAGAAATAGAGAATTATACTTAAAACATGTTTCTCATTGATATTCAACTTGATTACATGGTGAAAATTGGGCAGCACTTCGTTACACACCAACTAATTTCGTACCAAATGAGAAACTACACATGCATATAAATAGGCAGTTGATTTCGCACGAAATGACCATGTGTCATTTCGTACGAAATAGCACACTTTGATTTCATGCGAAATCACTTCAAAACACAAAAAATTACATTTTTGACACTATGCATCCCTATACAAGCTACCGACATGACCTAGACTTTAGAAGTAGGCTATAGACATTATGCACCAACACTTATTCCTGTAACTCGAATCCAAGCCCGGTATATCCCATTTTAACTTTACACCATTGTGAACCTTACGCATTCTTTACTCTTTGATCGAGGTTCTCGGCATTGAAAAATCTCCGTAAACTAAATCACACGTGTATATGCTGACATTTAAGAGATATACAGTCAAGAAAATCAAGGGCAGATGTGACAACTCGTAATTCGAACCTATCATTATGTTTAATGTAACGTAGGTGAACGTGATGTGATTATGTGAACTTGGTTGATTAATTGAATGTTATGTTATAAGTTAATGCATGCAATGTGATTTCACAACAAAACGAACCATCGCACAACAACCCGATCGCACAAGCCTTTGGGCTTTGGCTCCTTACCACTCTCGGCCCACACTCTCTCGTATCGAACCAAGGGCAACCCAAGGGAAGGGTTTGGCCCACTCCTTTTATACGCATACAAACACCCATCATTGGGGTTTTTGTTCTCTCATTTGTTGCAAACACAACACACACACGCAAACCCTAGCTCTCTTCTCTCTCTCGAAGTCGACGGTAACACACCCCATCTCTATCTCTTGAAGCTTTCTTGATTCGGACCATCCTTGTTTTACCTCATAACCGGTTAGTAATTCATGGTTACTATTTGTTAGATGATATTGTGAAGTATGTAATGATTCATGAATGGATGTAATCGGCCATATATGTGTTTTGATCGGTATGGTTTGGCTGTGTTAGTATGAATTGGATTTGTCAATGATGAATGAAAACCGAATGCTTGTTAATCGGCTGTGATATGTTTACGTTAGGATGATTTATTGTGTTGTCATGATAGGATGTATGCTAGTAATCAAGAATATGAGCCGGGTTAATGTTATAATCATTGTTATGTTTTGTATATGATTAGGGTTCTTAGAGATTTGATGCTAAAAACCCTTGTTTGATCGATTAAGGGATTGGTTAGAAACTGTAATTGTGTTGATTGATAAATTGCAATTATGGAAACTGTTATAATTAGTCAAACAAATTGATTCAAATCAGTAACTGACTTGCATGATTTAAGGAGATATACTACAATCGCACAAGCTTGTCGGTCGCACAAGATCAGATCGCACAAGATCTGATCCGATCGAACAAGCTCTGGTCGCACAAGACAACCGCACAAGATTAGTACAACTGTTAATACACTATGTACAACGTAGGACTGCATGATCGCACAAGACCTGTGGATCGCACAAGACCGTGCCGATCGCACAAGTCTTGGCCACACACACTGTTGGACTTATTTATGTTGATTGGGCCTCGAAGCCCAATCGCACAAGGATTGGTCAGTCGCACAAGACCATCCGGACCGCACAAGACCCATGCTTATTCGTTGGACTGTATGCTTTTTGGGCTGCTTACGTTATTTGGGCCGAGTATGCTGATTAGACTTTTAACTATTTGGGCCGGGCTTATGTTGGATCGCACAACATGTTGTGGATCGCACATGTTGGGCCGGATATCTTTGGGCTTCAATGGGTGAATCGCACAAGACTGTTAGACTTGTGCGAGCCCAATCCTTTGAATCGAACAAGCATGATAATGTTATGTTTTGACTGTTAACGTGACAATATGTGTTTGCCATGATCAATACGTGTTTGTAATTTGTTAGCTTATGTGTAAACATACGTGCATTACTTGAACCTAGACCTGACTTGTATGGTAACCATGTTAGGACGTGGTTGACCATATACAACTCAAGTGACCTTTTGTTTATCTGCTGAGCAAACCAAGGTGAGTTCACACTCTTTCCAAGGCATGGGATTCCCAGGGGTTGGGAATGGGATTGAATAACTACTCGAACTATCATTACTATTAAACTACTTACTCCTGTCCTCGGATTGAAGGGCACGTACCTAAAACCTACGTACACGACTATAAGACCATCGACTCTATCAATTGAAGTCCCTCATTTATCGACTTAATCGCCGAGGCCTATGGCGAGCGGGTCATTAGTAGATAGCGCTATTAGGTTTAACAAACCTCACACCGTGTCGTCCGAACGGGCGTGTACTAATGGACAATGGGCAAAGGGTCAATGGTGATAGACATTGACTTAGGGCACCTCTTACATTTTGGTAGCAGTCGATACGCGTGGTCTATTAATACATGGGAAGCCCCCACTAATCTTCGCAACATGTCTGGGAGACCGCGATACTAATTAACACGAAACATGGGTTACAAACGAACATACGATTTACGAAACGAATGCTATAACTAAACAACCCACTGTGAACTCGCTCAACTTTGTTGTTGATTCGTTGCTACATGCCTTGCAGGTTGTTAGGTACTCATGGAGCTTGCACAGGGAGGCGCGGTCGTTGTGGGACATGGCAGTGTGTGCCATGCTAAGTACATTACTTTATTTCGTACTTAATACTTACATTGGGTTTTACAATTATGCTTCCGCTAAACACTTAACTATGTTTTGGTTTTGAACACCTTTCATATTGTTTGGATGAATTATATTTACTACTTACATTGTTCAATATGATTGGTGGCTTGATCCTGGTCAGTCACGCCTCCAAGCGGTGATACTCTGCGCGTGGATTTTGGGGGTGTGACAGATTGGTATCAGAGCCATTGGTTATAGTGAACTTGGTTTTAATAAGGGGAAAAAGTTTTTGTTAAAACCAGACTATAACCTGAACAGTGCTCAACGATCCACAACGACGCTTCGCTCCACGTGCAAGACTCAACACTATAGGTGATACTATTCATGTTTACATTACCTACTTGCTAGATTACATAGAACTTTGCTCATGGTATGCTTAGATAAACGTAACCACTATTGCTTGAGAACACTTGTGTGCTTACCCTCTTCCGTCATCGCATTTTTCGCGAACCTCTCTCACTTATGCTGCCTTGATATGAAGATCATGGCTGGATGCGTTAACCTAACTTAAGCCCAGTTGACGGCTCTGATCAACGAACAAGTTGTTGCGGCACTTGCAGCCGCTCAGGCAGGAGGTCAGAATGCTCAGCCACCCGTAGGCACATTCAAAACCTTCATGGATTGCCGACCTAGTACCTTCAGTGGTACTGAGGGAGTTGTAGGCCTCCTCCAATGGTTCGAGAGGCTCGAACTGACTTCGAAATGTGTGAATGCCCTGAGTCTCGTAGGGTAAAGTTTGCTGCTGGAACACTCGAAGGTGCCGCGTTAACCTGGTGGAAAGCACAGGTTCAAATGTTAGGGCTGGTAGCTGCTAATGCCACCCCCTGGAACGACTTCAAGGATCTAATTAAGGAAGAATTTTGCAGTCGGGATGACATCCATAAACTAGAGGTGGAGCTTCTCAACTTACAGATGATGGGGTCTGAAATTAAGGCTTATACGAAGAGATCGAATGAATTAGCCACATTGTTTCGCACTATGGTAGACCCTCCCACCAAACGTATCGAGCTGTACCTCAAGGGTCTGGTGCCAGAAATTCAGAGTCATGTGACCGCGGCTAATCTTTGCACTATCCAGTAAGTCACTCGGCTTGCTCATCGTCTCACAGACCAGGTGGTAGAACAAAACAAACTACCGAAACGTGTTAATGCTGCTACAACTTGTGCTCCTAGTGACAACAAACGTAAGTGGGATGGAAACCTGAGCAAGGGTTCCACTTCGGTTTAGTCTCAGTCCCAGCAACGAAAGACGGATGAGTACAGGAGCCCCAGCCGGCAGTCCTTTGGTAATCGAAGCCAGGGTGGATACAGAGGAAACCACCCTAAGTGCAATCAGTGTAAATTGCACCACAGCGGGCCGTGCCACAAAAATCATTGTCAGAGATGTAACAAGCTTGGTCATGAAGCCAAGGATTGCCGAAACTCACGTCCTGCTAACCAGGAACAACAACAGCAGCCTCAAGCTCCACAGAATCAGCAGCAACAACAGAGTTTTAGAGGATGTTTTCAGTGTGGTGCTAAAGATCACTACAAGAGACACTGTCCACAGTTGAACTTGAACTGGAACCAGAATCAGAACCACGACCATGGAAACAGGAACGACAATGGGGATAGAGACTGGGGGAAACAATGGAAACAATGACGCCCAGGGCCGCGTGTTCGTGATTGGTCAGGGTGATGCAAGGAATGATCCTAACGCGGTGATGGGTAAGTTCTTTCTCGACGACTCTTATGTTACTATGTTATTCGATTCGGGTTCAGATATCTGTTAGGTGTCTTTAAAGGTTAGTCAAGTGCTTAAATGTGCACCAACACTTTCGAACACCGAGCATGTCGTAGAGTTAGCAAATGGTATAAGTTAGGGGCCATACACATAGTTCAAGATTGTAATCTTATCCTCGCTGGTCAGACTTTCTCTATCTTCTCTATCGATCTCATCCCCATAGTTCTAGGTAGTTTTGACATCGTCATTGGTATGGATTGGTTATCTCAACAATAAGCAGAGATCCTATGCAAGGAGAAGATTGTTCGTATTCCCCGTTCTGGTTAAGAACCTCTCGAAGTTCAAGGCAACAAGAGTGGTGCCGTGGTTGGCATCATCTCCTTCCTGAAGGCCCAGAAGTGTTTACGAAAGGGCTACACTGCCATTTTGGCACTTGTTACTGACGCATCAATGAAAGAGAGGAGATTAGAGGACATCCCAGTTGTACGTGATTTTCCTCAAGTGTTTCCTGAAGATTTACCTTGACTACCGCCTCATCGCCAGGTCGAATTCCAGATCGAGCTAGCTCCAGGAACAGCACCAATAGCTCGTGCACCGTATCGCTTAGCCCCATCAGAATTGGAAGAACTATCCAAACAACTGCAAGAACTCTTGGGTAAGGGTTTCATTTGTCCTAGCTCTCCGCCTTGGGGAGCTCCAGTACTATTTGTGAAAAAGAAAGACGGTACCTTCAGGATGTGCATCGACTACTATGAGCTCAACAAGGTGACCGTGAAGAATCGCTATACTCTTCCACGCATTGATGACTTATTCGACCAGTTGCAAGGGTCGAGCTACTACTCGAAGATTGGTCTGAGGTCAGGCTACCATCAACTGAGAGTCCGGGATGAGGACGTCTCCAAAACCGCATTCAGGACTCGCTACGGCCACTACGAGTTTCTGGTCATGCCATTCGGACTGACAAACGCGCCCGCAGTCTTCATGGATCTTATGAATATGGTGTGCAAGCCCTACCTGGACAAGGTTGTTATTGTTTTCATCGACGACATCCTGATCTATTCTAAGAGTGTTAGGATCTGAGGCTGTCATGATTTGTGTTTGTTTGCATAAAACTAATAAATGCAGCGGAAATGGGTAGCAAACTTTGTAAACACAAACAAAGGAATGTATAGATTGATAAACAATTGCTTTTCATTGAGTCAAATGATTGAAATACAAAGCAAATGATTACAGTAAAAGCTTACAATCTAAACTCCCCCTCAGCCTGATACACCAGAGTTGGTTGCACAAGATGAAAGGATGAATTGAGGAGAAGAACTCACTCAAAACGATCAAGTGTAACAGTACAAAGTACTGTCATACTTATAGGCAAACCAAACTACTGATATACTTCAGCTGACGTCACCATGATAGTGACATCTAACGACCTAACAAACTACAAATACTGTCCTATACAAACTACTGTTATGTAACATCTGATATTCACTAACATACAAAACAAAATGAAAACTACTGCTTCACGTTCCACTGTTGTAGCCTTAGCACAGATGTTGAGTCTTCAATGCTTTCTTCAAAGGTGATCAGTCTTTGAGAGGGCAGTGCTTGAGTCTTCAGCAGTACTTAGGAAACAGCAGTAGATAGAGCAACAGAGTTTGTCTTCAGCAGTTGTTAGGTAATCATCAGAGTTTGGTTTATCAGTTGTTGTAGTTGAGCAGCACTTAGGATTATCAGTTGTTAGATAACCACTGTCAAGGGAGAGATTAGAGTAAACTGCTGCTTATTAAGTGTCCACTGATGGGATCCGGTTTTGGCTTTACATTATCTGTTCCTCTGTTAGGGTTCAATCCCAACAATCTCCCCCTGGAACAGATAATGCCAAAACCTTCCTTATTCAGGACCTTTATTTTTCATCAGAAGTTCCATTGCTTTTCTTTTAAAATCTTCCTCAAAATCCTTGGAACTTGTATCATCCTCATCCCTGCACAGTGTAAGCTGAAGGAGATCCTGTAGATCTTCAACACCTAGGCCTAGTGCCTGATTCCTTGATATATGCTTCACATCACCATTGAATCTGAGCAAAGTCAATACATGGGTCTTTTGATCAGACATCCACGTTAGTATTTTTGAACTCAGTGGGTTTCTTGGGAGAGATTTATTATCTGATGAACTTGAAGTGGTTGGCCTGAAGAAGTGAAGAGCAGCATCATGAGCTTCAGACACTCGTATGAATGCTTGTTCAATGATCTTGTTGGCTTCAGCTATATCTGCTTCAACTTCTTTGTCAATCAGCTCACTGTTTGTGATGCCTGCTGATGACTTTTGGCTTACTACTTTAACCTTTTTGGGAAGGGCTTGTAGTTTGGCCAATCTTTCTTTATCTGAAGCTATTTTCTTCATAGCTTCTTCAATCTGTTCAGCTTCTTTGTTCTTATCTACTCCAGCAGACAGCATTTCGTTCTTTTCTTTACTCAGCTTTGTGATAAAATCTTCTGCTGTGCTGATGTGTGTTTCGAAAAGTTTGACTTATTCTTGAAGCTTTTTGTAGTCAGACTTTTTGGGAGAGTTAGAGGCTTTCAACTTCTGCTTCTCAAGTCTTTCATAAGCTTCATCAGTTTGTTGCCTAGACCATTTTGATATGGCTTCAGCAGTGCCAATCTTAGCATCCACCAACTCCCTTTTCTTTCTCTTATACTCAGCAGTGAGATCAGCAATGAGTCTTTTGTACTTACTCTAGTTTGGAGCAGTTTTCTTCTTTGAAGGATCATTTTGATTCTTTGGATCCTTTCAGCCTCATGCTTCAAAGCTACTAAAGGCCATTCTTTAAACTGGGATTCTTCAGTAGAATAGAACTTTTCTTTCATGATGAAGGCTAGAAGTTGATCTCTCAATCTCTTCTTTTGATCAGCCTTTTCTTTGTCTAGCTCTTGTGCATATTCTTCCATCTGCTTAACCTTTGCAAGGTAGAACTCCAGTCTATTCGCAATGCCTTCTTCGCTTAGCCTTTCTTTCTCACTGTCAACCTTGGCTTTAACTTTAGCTTGCCTTGCCTTTATCTTGAGATAATCATTTATATCTTCTGGAGCTATATAGCCGATGAGTGAGGAGAATTTTCTTTTTGATGGGTCTGCTTCTGTGTAAAACTGCCTCATCTCATCTTTGATGGCTTCTAGTTCCAGTGGATACTTTGCAGCATTTGGATCATGGCTACCTTCATCAGCAGTGATTGGCTTTCTTTTTCTTTTTAGGAGTTGTGGTTGTGATATAGGAAGAGATATAGGAAGAATTAGGGCAGTTGTGGATGTCTGACTAACAGTGGTTGAAGCAACTGGTGTCTCAACTGCTGTTGTCATTACAACTACTGATGTATCAGTTGTTGTCTTCTGCTTTTGAGCAGGGGATGGAGAATGGGAAATGATATTTGAAGGTGGTGATGGTGGTGGTGACTCATCATCAGGAATGAAGACCCTTCTCCTTTTTAGTGGAGGAGAGGCTGATGATGTTTTGGGTGGATCAGTGGATTGTGATTGACTAACAGTGGTTGAAACAACTGGTGCTTCAATCATTGTTGTCACTACAGCAGATGTTGTAACATCTGCTGTCTTCTGCTTTATGGCAGGAGGCAGTGGTGGTGTGACTTTGGATGATGGTGGTGGTGGAACAGTAGTTGTGATGGTGTGTGATGAGGTGGTGTGTGTTGATGAGATGGCAGCTGTTTGGCTACTTGCAGCAGTTTTTGTAACTGCTGATGTATCAGCTGTTTTGGGTTTTTCTGGTTCAACATACAACCCATCTTCTATGCCTTTCTTTTTCAACCTGTTTTTCTCCCCCTTTTTGGCATTATCTGCTAGAGGTGTATCCATGAAGAAAATGGCAGATGGAGCTTTCTCACTTTGAGCATTCTGTTGAATGCTGGCCTTTATAGCCTTGATATCAGCTTGAGTATCTTTGAACTGAGATTCAACCATGTTGGTCAGCATTTGCATTTGAAGATCATGCTTTTTAGCAGCCATTTGTTGCTGTTGTTCTAACATGGGTTGAAAAATATTCCAAAGCTCATTTGCATCAAATGCTTGTGGAGTAGGTGCTTGAGCAGGAGGAGCAGATGATTGGGCTATTTGAGCTTGTAACAGCTGCTGCACCATATCTTTTATTTCTGCAACTGAAGATTCCAGGTTTTCAACTCTGGCCGTCAATTCATTATATCTTGAATCATCACCTAAATTAACAGGATCATCTGAATCCCCACCAGCAGTGGTTGTATCAATGTTTGACTTAGGAAGTGAATCCCAAATATCATCCATTGATGCCCCTTGTTCTTGGTACTGGGGACTTCTTTCTTCAGCAACCGATAGACCTTTGATGGTACAAGTGGTTATATTTAACTCACTGGTGGTTACCGATGTTGCCATGGAAGAAATTGCCTTCAAGGGAGTCTTAGTTATGAAACAACTGTCCAATTAAAGATCTGTTGATCCATCAGTTGTAGTTGCTGCTCCACTTGAACTACCACCAAGAGTTACTTGTAACTCAAGGGGTGTAACCTCCTCAACTGTTGCTGGGATAGCAGAGTTATTAACATCAGACCCAGTCACTTGTGGAGGTATGCTCTCAGTAATGGGTGATTGAGAGGAACTGGTTTTTGTCTGTGCAATATCAACTGCATGCAACAGGGGTATTATTGATTGTGGCATTATTATTGGTGAGGGTGTGGGGTTGAAAGAGACATGTCCTTGGGATCAGGACTGTGGAAGATAGATCCGAGTAGACCTAGAGCTTCATATTGTGGTGTCCCTGTGCTTACAACTTGATCCTTTTGTGAGGATGCAAGAGGAGTTTGAGGCTGGGGTTGAGATCTTTCTACCAACTGCTGTGAGGAAGTAGCAGCAGTGGTTTCCGGTGACTTTTGTGTTGTCACTGGCAGTTGCTCTGGGATCTCATCTTCCAGAGTTGCCTTTGTTTTGGGTTTGGTGGGTTTTCTGGATGGTTTTCTTTTGGTCTTTTTGGTGGTGGCAGGTGTGGGGTTCAGAGCAGTGGGTCTGCTACTCTGATCACCTGGAGCAGTGGGCTCAGCAGTGGTTTCTGGAGGGTCAGTAGCAGTTTCTAAAACCTGCTCTGCCTCTTTTGTTTTTGATTTTATTGGTGCCATCATTCTTGAAAAAGTTTCTTTTGTTAAAAAGTTTATTTTGAATGAGACACCTTGTTTGGGCAGTTCTGCTTCTTTCTCTACAAATGTTTGTTCAAAATAATAGCTTAGAAATCTCGGAAAGAGCAGAAAAGCTTTATTATCAACGTTCTTTACCAAATCATCAAATATTTCCTGGGAGTAGTTAAAGTTTTTGTCGTTTAAAATTGCATACCCCAGACATTGGATTTTTGTTGGTATCTCATTGAAGGACGTTGTTTTATTTGAAACACACATGAGCAGTGTGTGAAATAAAAATCTGGGTGCAGAAGGGAAGTAGCCCTTATGTAGGGTATCTACCTTTGGTTGTTCTGCATAACCCCTGTTCATGAAATCCTTTACCAACTCGTCTTTTGTAAAAGAAGTTTTTCCATTTAAATCATCGAGTTTAAAGGTTTCAGAGATGGATTTCGGAGAGATTTTTACCTTCTTACCCTGTATCGAGGAGTTGATGGCGGCGGTGATATCTCCTTGTTTTTCAAGGGTGGCATTTTTCCAGAACTCTCTCTGGGTATCAAGGTAAATAGGAGCGTCTGCTGTTATCAAAGTTTTGTACTTTGATGCAGAAATGATGTCAAGGATGGAGTCGAATGTGTGGTTATCGGTGGGTTTTGTGAGTATACCCACATAATTGTGTGGAGCTTTTTAGCGTATCTCCATGGTTTCAGCGGCCATCTCAGTGGCTTCTGCTGTTTTGGAGGAAGATGATGAAGGTTTTGTTTTTGATTTCGATTTTGGCTTCGTCATTTTTGATGATGAATATCGAAGAAGATTTTTGGAGTTATGAGAGGGAAACTGTTTTGTGAAGAGAATGTTTGGAATTCAGTTCGACAGTGTAATCCTCTGTTTGGATTTAATCAGGGTTTTATTTAGGGAAAAGTGATTGCTGAAGTGGCAGCGGTTATTTTGATCTGAAGGCTAAAAACTGACCACGTGTCAAACATCTGAAGAAATGGAAAATGATGGAAGACAGTTGTTTTGACAACTACTGATGAAGCATCAGTAGTTACAACGGTAATAAATTGAAACAGTGGAAGAAACAATGATTTTGAGCATCAGTGTTTTTGAAGAACAGAGGTTGACACTTTAGCAGTGGACAGACTTTAGAGAGCGGATGTTAAGGCATAACAGCATTTTAGATACAGCAGTGGATAAAAACAAATGAAGGTCAGATGTTTAGCAACTGTTTGTGCAGCAGTGTTTTCACTTTTGACAAATAATTTTAGCATCTGTTGGTTTAGATGTAGATATTGATTTTTGTGTTTGTGAAAACACAATATCTTATCTATCATCTGTTGTTTACAGAAATGCTATTCTTAACAATACACATTTTAGATGCATAATATCAAGATTAAATTGTCAGCAGTGATTCTTAGAAATTAGGTTCAAAGTTTTGCCATCTGTCTATTTTTCAGACAGTGGTTTAGCATCCCAGATGATGAAGACATTTCTACATGAGCTGCTCATTTTGTGTCTAATTACTGGAACTAGAACATGAGTATCTCAGTAGTCTAAGTCAATTTGCAATCAATTTATGATCAGTGCAAACCTAACTTGAGCTTAATATGATCTCGACATGTGTGCCATTTCCTTTTGATTAAATTTAAGGATAGTAATTACACACAAAAATAAGGTAATTACATCCAGACCAGAGATGAACTTTTACTATAATAAATGAGTAAAGATCATAATATATTTTAGAATAAATAAAATACATCTGGTTTTTATTATAGAAGAAAACACCTTAACAAAAATCAAAGGAAGTTTTGAAAAAAAATCAAAAGGATCCGACAATTTTCCAGTAAATTCATGATCATATTATTCTCAAGTTATTTTGACCATTGTTTGGGTCATTTTCTTGTCAATTGATTGTAAATCCATTTTAGCACAATCACTTGAGATGCCGTTGTTACCAGAACAATTTCTGTATTGATAAATGCACACAGTTGCATGATGACCACTGATGACCTAACTTTAACCTCAAAAGTGTTTTCTGCTTATGCTCTTTTCTTTTGATTTCAAAAGTTTTGAGATAGCTACACTTTGAGATTTTTATTTCCCTTTTCCCTTTTTACCCTTATTATTCATATGTTCAGAAATACTCACTAGGAGATTTTATTTTGAATATACCTTGTCCATAATTACTTTGAAGCAATGTTTTAAGAAATCTGACCATGTTTAAACATGTTTTAGTTCAGATTTCACATTACTTATGATTAGGACTGTTTTGACATTTTATTTTTCTCAATATGTGTTAGACAACGTTGATTTGGTCCTTTTGTAGGCACTCAACATGCCTTTGAACAAATGAGAGATTTTGACTAAAGTTTTTCTCCCTCTTTTCGATATCAGCAGTATGCAGGTGTTTTAGATGAACACAAGTTTTGCTGATCTGAGGTACATACTTTAGTGTTTATTAAAAAAAACATCACAAATATCGAAAACAACAATTGTAATTCATTTTGAAACATTTAACGATCTCATAAATTTATCAGATATTTTGCAAATCTGAAAACTATAAGTGACGTATGTATGAAAACATTTGTTGTGTGAGATTTGTGTGTCATATGACATCTTGGTTGATTTACAGAGTTTTTGAATAACCATTTTGATCATGATTTGCTTATTACTCTGTTTTTCAACTGAATGCAACCAACCTTAGTATCAATGAATTTTGAGCTGAACTGTTATTTCAAATTGATTGTTAGATCGAATTTGACTGTCCAAGCTCTGATACCAATTGTTAGGATCTGAGGCTGTCATGATTTGTGTTTGTTTGCATAAAACTAATAAATGCAGCGGAAATGGGTAGCAAACTTTGTAAACACAAACAAAGGAAAGTATAGATTGATAAACAATTGCTTTTCATTGAGTCAAATGATTGAAATACAAAGCAAATGATTACAGTAAAAGCTTACAATCTAAACTCCCCCTCAGCCTGATACACCAGAGTTGGTTGCACAAGATGAAAGGATGAATTGAGGAGAAGAACTCACTCAAAACGATCAAGTGTAACAGTACAGAGTACTGTCATACTTATAGGCAAACCAAACTACTGATATACTTCAGCTGACGTTACCATGATAGTGACATCTAACGACCTAACAAACTACAAATACTGTCCTATACAAACTACTGTTATGTAACATCTGATATTCACTAACATACAAAACAAAATGAAAACTACTGTTTCACGTTCCACTGTTGTAGCCTTAGCACAGATGTTGAGTCTTCAATGCTTTCTTCAAAGGTGATCAGTCTTTGAGAGGGTAGTGCTTGAGTCTTCAGCAGTACTTAGGAAACAACAGTAGATAGAGCAACAGAGTTTGTCTTCAGCAGTTGTTAGGTAATCATCAGAGTTTGGTTTATCAGTTGTTGTAGTTGAGCAGCACTTAGGATTATCAGTTGTTAGATAACCACTGTCAAGGGGAGAGATTAGAGTAAACTGCTGCTTATTAAGTGTCCACTGATGGGATCCGGTTTTGGCTTTACATTATCTGTTCCTCTGTTAGGGTTCAATCCCAACAAAGAGTCAGGAAGAGCACGAGCAGCATTTAAGACTTATTTTGGAACTTCTCCAAACAGAACAGCTAGGCCACGTGGTAAACAAGGATGGGATCCATGTTGATCCATCCAAAGTAGACTCGATTAAGAACTGGCCTACACCTCGCACACCAACGGAAATACGCCAATTCATGGGTTTGGCAAGCTACTACAGGAGGTTTATCAAGGATTTTTCCAAGATCGCGCAACCTTTCACTTCACTAACGCAGAAGGGCGTTACTTATCGATGGGGTAATGCACAGGAATCAGCATTTCAGCACTTATAGGATAGACTTTGTAGCGCACCTATCCTCTCATTGCCTGAAGGCAAAGAAGATTTTGTGGTTTATTGCGACACATCCATTTAGGGTCTTGGATGTGTGTTGATGCAACGTGACAAGGTCATTGCTTATGCGTCACGTCAACTTAAAGTTCACGAAAGGAACTACACTACGCATGATCTAGAGCGGAGAGCTGTTATCTTCGCGCTAAGGATATGGAGACATTACCTGTACGGTACCAAGTGCACCATTTACACCGATCACAGGAGTCTCGAGCATATCTTCAAACAGAAGGAATTAAACATGCGCCAACGTCGATGGGTCGAGCTACTAAACTATTACGAATGCGCAATCAAGTACCATCCGGGCAAAGCCAATGTGGTGGCCGACGCCCTCAGTCGAAAAAGATACTACACCTAGGCGTGTACGAGCATTGCAACTCACTATCCAGTCTAGTCTTCCGGCATAGATACGAGATGCTCAGGTAGAAGCATTGAAACCAGAAAACGTCAGGGCTGAAGCCTTACACGGTTCAAGGCAACGATTAGAACAAAAGGAAGACGGCGCTTACTACGTAACAGGACGCATCTGGGTCCCACATTACGGAAACTTACGCGAGCTGGTGATGGATGAAGCACATAAGTCTCGCTACTCAGTACATCCTGGTTCAGATAAGATGTACCATGACCTTAGAACTACGTATTGGTGGCCTAGCATGAAGGCCCACATAGCAACTTACGTTAGCAAGTGCTTGACTTGTGCGAGAGTCAAGACGGAATATCAGAAACCATTAGGCCTACTTCAGCAACCAAAGATACCACAATGGAAATGGGAGGAAATTTCCATGGATTTTGTTACTGGCCTGCCTAGATCCCAACATGGGAATGATACTATTTGGGTGATCGTGGATCGACTCACTAAGTCTGCACACTTCTTGGCTATCAAGGAAACAGACAAGTTCTCTACTCTAGCAGACATTTACTTAAAGGAAGTGGTTTCGAGGCACGGGGTGCCCACCTCCAAAATTTCAGATCGTGATGCACGTTTTGCTTCTGAACTGTGGCAAGCGATGCACAAATCTTTTGGCTTACAATTAGAGATGAGCACAGCTTATCACCCCTAGACGGATGGGCACTCTGAGCGCACTATCCAGACTCTAGAAGACATGCTTCGGGCATGTGTTATCGACTTCGGCAACGGCTGGGAAAAACATCTCCCATTAGTGGAGTTTTCGTATAACAACAGTTTCCACACCAGCATTCAAGCTGCTCCATTTGAGGCATTGTACGGGCGTAAATGCCGATCACCTCTCTGTTGGGCAGAGGTGGGTGATAGTCAGATCACGGGTCCAGAACTTATAGTTGATGCTACTGAAAGGATTGCACAGATACGACAACGAATGGCGGCAGCTCGTGACCGTCAGAAAAGCTACGCTGATAAGCGCAGGAAACAACTCGAGTTCCAGGTTGGGGATCGAGTGCTACTCAAAGTTTCACCTTGGAAAGGTGTAGTCCGTTTTGGCAAACGAGGCAAGCTCAATCCGCGGTATGTCTGACCGTTCGAAATCATTGAGAAAATAGACAGGGTGACCTACAAACTGAACTTGCCAGCAGAAATCGGTGGAGTTCACAACGTTTTCCACGTGTCGAATCTGAAGAAGTGTCTGTCAGATGAGACCCTCATAGTTCCTTTGAAGGAGCTCGCTATCGACGATCAGTTGCGATTCATCAAGGAACCAGTTGAAATCACGGACCGGGATGTTAAGGTCCTCAAGCACACCAGAATACCTCTTGTTCGAGTTCGTTAGAACTCCCGTCGTGGCCCAGAGTTCACCTGGGAACGCGAAGACCAAATGAAACAAAAGTATCCCCAGTTGTTCGCAAACAGTACAACCACTACTGAGGCTGAAGCTACTGCGGAATTTCGGGATGAAATTCTAAACCAACGGGGGAAGGATGTGACACCCCAGGAAAACCAGGAAAAGCATGCAACTTAACTAGCTTCCCCAGTGAGTACGTACCAAATTTCGGGACGAAATTTCTTTCAACTTCGGGATAATGTGACAACTCGTAATTCGAACCTATCATTATGTTTAATGGAACGTAGGTGAACGTGATGTGATTATGTGAACTTGGTTGATTAATTGAATGTTATGTTATATGTTAATGCATGCAATGTGATTTCACAACAAAACGAACCGATCGCACAACAACCCGACCGCACAAGCCTTTGGGCTTTGGCTCCTTACCACTCTCGGCCCACACTCTCTCGTAATCGAACCAAGGGCAACCCAAGGGAAGGGTTCGGCCCACTCCTATTATACGCATACAAACACCCATCATTGGGGTTTTTGTTCTCTCATTAGTTGCAAACACAACACACACACGCAAACTGATGTGTGTAAAATGCAACATATAAATTACATCAAATGAGGCATAAAACTAACCCTTTTTAAGTACTAATGTTGGAAAAAGTATGTTTTTGTCTTCCTTTTGTATTTTCAGGATTAAATGAGCTCAAATTAACAAAAGAAGCAAAAGACAGCTAAATCTAGCATAAATACAAGAAAAGGAACAAAAGTGGATTGCCCGACCCCTCAACAGCATCATCCCAAGCAAAACATAGAAGGCAGAAGACTGAACACGCCCCGTGCTCAGCGAGCATGGGGCCGTGCCCAAGAAGCATCAGAAAAGACAAACCTGTAGAAGCTTCTATTGCTCACCACGGGGCCGTGCCCAGTGAACACGGGGGCGTGCCCAAAGTACTGCAGGCGCATTAATTGTAATTGCGAATTATAATTAATGAGGAGAGATAGTGTCAGACAGGCACGGGGCCGTGCCCAGCGGACACGGGGCCGTGCCCAGCGGACACGGGGCCGTGCCCAGGCCTCTGTTCAGCCTATGAATAGGAGTGCTTGGCTTCATTGCAACTCATCCCTTGGCACACCACCTCTCTCACACTTCATCCACCATCCACCACCATCATAACACCATCATCCACCACCATCATCCATTGTCCATCATATAGTGTGTGAGTCGTCTCGGGATCCAAGATTGATCGTAAGAGTTCTTGACAATCAAGGCCATGTTTGCCTAAGTCTCTTACATCACTTGGTGAAGACAAGTGCTTAGTATAATACTTTTCATTTTTAATCATTTGCACTTTTTATTTGGTTTTGTATTAATGACTTTAATAACTAGTTTCTTATGTTGAAGGTGACTTTTCCTTATCGTTTGTCCGTGATGTCTTGGCATTATTTTACTGTCTATATAAAATAAAAGATTTTCACCATTCATATCTCCACGGTCTATATGGAGGTATGTTGGCTACATGGTCAGGGGTTAAGGGAACGGTTTGGTAAGGGTCTTGCCCTTGTTCAGCGTTTAGAGGTCCTGTAAGGGACCTGGGTCAAATTTATTAGGATCTCCTTCAATACCCAAAGGTATTGGATGGCGGGGATCCAAACTCTTTGACCCCCTCATAAGTAAACAACTATTAATACTATAACCCGGCTATTTAGGACTGTATCCCTGCTGACTCAGACTACTTAGTCGAGGGTAACGTCACCTCCAAAAGAGGGGCCTACCATAATTTGCATTAATAACTTAATTCATTATCTTTCAATAATCCGACCCTTTAGGATTGTATCCTTGCTGACTCAAACTACTGGGTTAAGGGTAACGTCGCCTTCAAAAGAGGGGCCTACTACAATAACTAAGATAATCTCTTAAACAAGTGCAAAAGTGCGAAAATAATCAAAGGTTATACTAATACACGAGTCGGATCCAAGTGATTCATCTTGTCTATATGTTTTTATTTTTATTTTATTTTTCAGCATTTAGTTAGTTTTATTTTCTTTGTTTAAAAATCTTTTTCTAACATTTTCATTTGATTAGACGTTGAGGGTAAACCGGTACTAAGAGCTGTTGTGTCCTTGGACGACCTCGGTATCTTACCAACACTATACTACGTCCACGATGGGTACACTTGCCCATATGTGTGTTTAGTGTTAGTAAATATCGTGTTTTATAAATTTAAAACTTGGCTAAAAAGTGTAAAAAGGGCTTAAAATATATATCTAAAATATACTACACTACACACGCATCACAAACCCTAGCTCTCTTCTCTCTCTCGAAGTCGACGGCAACACACCCCATCTCTTGAAGCTTTCTTGATTTGGACCATCCTTGTTTTACCTCATAACCGGTTAGTAATTCATAGTTATTATTTCTTAGATGATATTGTGAAGTATTTAATGATTCATGAATGGATGTAATCAGCCATATATGTGTTTTGATCCGCATGGTTTGGCTGTGTTTGTATGAATTGTATTTGTTAATGATGAATGAAAACCGAATGCTTGTTAATCGGCTGTGTTATGTTTACGTTAGGATGATTTAGTGTGTTGTCATGATAGGATGTATGCTAGTAATCAAGAATATGAGCCGGGTTAATGTTATAATCGTTGTTATGTTTTGTTATGATTAGGGTTCTTAGAGATTTGATGCTAAAAATCCTTGTTTGATCGATTAAGGGATTGGTTTGAAACTGTAATTATGTTGATTGATAAATTGCAATTATGGAAACTATTATAATTAGTCAAACGAATTGATTGAAATCAGTAACTGACTTGCATGATTTAAGGAGATATACTACAATCGCACAAGCTTGTCAGTCGCACAAGATCAGATCGCACAAGATCTGATTCGATCGAACAAGCTCTGGTCACACAAGACAACCGCACAAGATTAGTACAACTGTTAATACACTATGTACAACGTAGGACTGCATGATCGCACAAGACCTGTGGATCGCACAAAACCGTGCCGATCGCACAAGTCTTGGGCCACACACACTGTTGGACTTATTTAAGTTGATTGGGGCTCGAAGCCCAATCCCAATCGCACAAGGATTGGTCAGTCGCACAAGACCATTCGGACCGCACAAGACTCATGCTTATTCATTGGACTGTATGCTTGTTGGGCTGCTTACGTTATTTGGGCCGAGTATGCTGATTAGACTTTTAACTATTTGGGCCGGGCTTATGTTGGATCGCACACCATGTTGTGGATCGCACAAGGCTGTGCTGAATGCACAACATGTTGGGCCGGATATCTTTGGGCTTCAATGGGTGAATCGCACAAGACTGTTAGACTTGTGCGAGTACAATCCTTTGAATCGCACAAGCATGATAATGTTTTGTTATGACTGTTAACGTGAAAATATGTGTTTGCCATGATCAATACGTGTTCGTAATCTGTTAGCTTATGTGTAAACATACGTGCATTACTTGAACCTAGACCTGACTTGTATGGTAACCATGTTAGGACGTGGTTGACCACATACAACTCAAGTGACCGTTTGCTTATCTACTGAGCAAACCAAGGTGAGTTCACACTCTTTCCAAGGCATGGGATTCCCAGGGGTTGGGAATGGGATTGAATAACTACTCGAACTATCATTACTATTAAACTACTTACTACTGTCCTTGGATTGAAGGGCACGTACGTAAAACCTACGTACACGACTATAAGACCATCAACTCTATCAATTGAAGTCCCTCATTTATCGACTTAATCGCCGAGGCCTATGGCGAGCGGGTCATTAGTAGATAGCGCTATTAGGTTTAACAAACCTCACACCATGTCGTCCGAACGGGCCTGTACTAATGGACTATGGGCAAAGGGTCAATGCTGATAGACATTGACTTAGGGCACCTCTTACATTTTCGTAGCAGTCGATACGCGTGGTCTAGTAATACATGGGAAGCCCCCACTAATCTTCGCAATATGTCTGGGAGACCGTGATACTAATTAAGATGAAACATGGGTTACAAACGAACATACGATTTACGAAACGAATGCTATTACTAAACAACCCACTGTGAACTCGCTCAACTTTGTTGTTGATTCGTTGCTACATGCCTTGCAGGTCGTTAGGTACTCATGGAGCTTGCACAGGGAGGTGCGGTCGTTGTAGGACATGGCAGTGTGTGCCATGCTAAGTACATTACTTTATTTCGTACTTAATACTTACATTGGGTTTTAGAATTATGCTTCCGCTAAATACTTAACTATGTTTTGGTTTTGAACACCTTTCATATTGTTTGGATGAATTATATTTACTACTTACATTGTTCAATATGATTGGTGGCTTGATCCTGGTCAGTCACACCTCCAAGCGGTGATACTCTACGCGTGGATTTTGGGGGTGTGACAGCAGAGGTGATATATATGCGGATTCGACACCAAAAAACAAAAACACTCAACAAATGGCTACAATTTAAGGAATGTGTTTAGTGATGACATCAGATTCCTAATTGATGGAGAAATGTCTGGTGGTAAGAAATGCTGCTTCTAGGAGGTTGTCAAGTGTTTTCGCTCGACGATTCCATTCTTGGGTGGTTGGTTTGGCCCTTGTCCCTGTAACCCGAATACTAGCCCGGTATATCCCATTTTAATTTTACACCATTGTGAACCTTACGCCTTTTTTAATCTCTGATCGAGGTTGTCGGCATTGAAAAATCTTCGTAAACTAAATCACACGTGTATATGTTGACATTTAAGAGATATACAGTCAAGAAAATCAAGGGCAATAGTGATATATATGCGGATTAGACACCAAAAAACAAAAACACTCAACAAATGGCTACACTTTAAGGGATGTGTTTAGTGACGGCATCAGATTCCTAATTGATGGAAAAAGGTCTGGTGGTAAGAAAAGCTGCTTCTAGGAGGTTGTCAAGTGTTTTCGCTCGACGATTCCATTCTTGCGTGGTTGGTTTGGCCCTTGTTCCTATAACTCGAATACTAGCCCAGTATATCCCTTTTTAGTTTTACACCATTGTGAACCTTACTCCTTTTTTACCATCTAATCGAGGTTCTCGGCATTGAAAAATCTTTGTAAACTAAATCACACGTGTATATGTTGACATTTAAGAGATATACAGTCAAGAAAATCAAGGGCAATGGTGATATATATGTGGATTAGACAACAAAAAACAAAAACGCTCAACAAATGGCTACAATTTAAGGAATGTGTTTAGTGACGGCATCAGATTCCTAATTCCTAATTGATGGAGAAAGGTCTGGTGGCCAGAAATGCTGCTTCTAGGAGGTTGTCAAGTGTTTTCGCTCGATGATTCCATTCTTGGGTGGTTGGTTAGGCCATTGTTCCTGTAACTCGAATCCTAGCCCGGTATATCCCATTTTAATTTTACACCATTGCGAACCTCACTCCTTTTTTACTCTTTGATCGAGGTTCTCAGCATTGAAAAATCTTCGTAAACTAAATCACACGTGTATATGTTGACATTTAAGAGATATACAGTCAAGAAAATCAAGGGCAATGGTGATATATATGCGGATTAGACGGCAAAAAAAAAACACTCAACAAATGGCTATAATTAAAGGAATGTGTTCAGTGACGGCATCAGATTCCTAATTGATGGAGAAAGGTCTGGTGGCAAGAAAAGCTACTTCTAGGAGCTTGTCAAGTGTTTTCGCTCGACGATTCCATTCTAGGGTGATTGGTTTGGCCCTTGTTCCTGTAACTCGAATCCAAGCCCGGTATAACCCATTTTAATTTAACACCATTGTGAACCTTACGCCTTTTTTACTCTTTGATCGAGGTTCTCGGCATTGAAAAATCTTCGTAAACTAAATCACACGTGTATATGTTGACAGATAAGAGATATACAGTCAAGAAAATCAAGGGCAATGGTGATATATATGCGGATTAGACACCAAAAAACAAAAACACTCAACAAATGGATACAATTTAAGGAATGTGTTTAATGACGACATCAGATTCCTAATTGATGGAGAGAGGTCTCGTGGTAAGAAAAGCTGCTTCTAGAAGGTTGTCAAGTGTTTTCGCTCGACGATTCCATTCTTGGGTGGTTGGTTTGGCCCTTGTTCCTGTAACTCGAATCCTTGCCCGGTATGTCCCATTTTAATTTTACACCATTGTGAACCTTACGCCTTTTTTACTCTCTGATCGACGTTCTCGGCATTGAAAAATCTTCGTGAACTAAATCACACGTGTATATGTTGACATTTAAGAGATATACAATCTAGAAAATCAAGAGCAATAGTGATATATAGGCGGATTAGACACAAAAAAAAAACACTTAACAAATGGCTACAATTTAGGGATTGTGTTTAGTGACGGCATCAGATTCCTAATTGACGAAGAAAGGTCTGGTGGCAAAAAAAGCTGATTCTAGGAGGTTGTCAATTGATTTCGCTCGACGATTCCATTCTTGGGTGGTTGGTTTGGCCCTTGTTCCTGTAACTCGAATCCTAGCCCGGTATATCCCATTTTAATTTTACACCATTGTGAACCTAACGCCTTTTTTACTCTCTCATCGAGGTTGTCGGCATTGAAAACTCTTCGTAAACTAAATCACACGTGTATATGTTGACATTTAAGAGATATACATTCAAGAAAATCAAGGGCAATGGTGATATATATACGGATTAGACACCAATAAAAACACTCAACAAATGGCTACAATTTAAGGAATGTGTTTAGTTACGGCATCAGATTCCTAATTGATGGAGAAAGGTCCGGTGGCAAGAAAAGCTGCTTCTAGGAGGTTGTCAAGTGTTTTCGCTCGAAGATTCCATTCTTGGGTGGTTGGTTTGGCCCTTGTTCCTGTAAGTCGAATCCTAGACCGGTATATTCCGTTTTAATTTTACACCATTTTGAAACTTACGCCCTTTTACTCTCTGATCGAGGTTCTCGACATTGAAAAATCTTCGTAAAGTAAATCACACGTGTATATGGTGACATTTAAGAGATATACGGTCAAGAAAATCAAGGGCAATGGTGACATATATGTGGATTAGGCACCAAAGAAAAAACACTCAACAAATGGCTACAATTTAAGCAATGTGTTTTGTGACGGAATCAAATTCCTAATTGATGGAGAAAGGTCTGGTGGCAAGAAAAGTTGCTTCTAGGAGGTTGTCAAGTGTTTCGTTCGACAATTCCATTCTTGGGTGGTTGGTTTGGCCCTTGTTCCTGTAACTCGAATCTTAGCCTGGTAACTCGAATCCTAGCCTGGTATATCTAATTTTAATTTTACACCATTGTGAACCTTACGCCTTTTTTACTCTCTGATCGAGGTTCTCGGCATTGAAAAATCTTCCTAAACTAAATCACACGTGTATATGTTAACATTTAACAGATATACAATCAAGAAAATCAAGGGAAATGATGATATATATGCGGATTAGACACCAAAACAAGCACTCAAAAAATGGCTACAATTTAAGGAATGTGCTTAGTGAAGGCATCAGATTCCTAATTGATGGAGAAAGGTCTAGTGGCAAGAAAAGCAGCTTCTAGGTGGTTGTCAACTGTTTTCGCTCGACGATTCCATTCTTGGGTGGTTGGTTTGGCCCTTGTTCCTGTAACTCGAATCCTAGCCCGGTATATCCCATTTTAATTTTACACCATTGTGAACCTTACGACTTTTTTACTCTCTGATCGAGGCTCTCGGCGTTGAAAAATCTTCGTAAACTAAACCACACGTGTATATGTTGACATTTAAGAGATATACAGTCAAGAAAATCAAGGGTAATGTTGATATATATGCGGATTAGACACCAAAAAAAAAACCCTCAACAAATGGCTACAATTTAAGGAATGTGTTTAGTAACGGCATCAGATTCCTAATTAATGGAGAAAGGTCTTGTGGCAAGAAAAGCTGCTTCTAGGAGGTTGTCAAGTGTTTTCGCTTGACGATTCCATTCTTGGGTGGTTGGTTTGGCCCTTGTTCCTGTAACTCTAATCCTAGCCCGGTATATCCCATTTAATTTTACACCATTGTGAACCTTACGCATTTTTTACTCTCTGATCGAGGTTCTCGGCATTGAAAAATCTTCGTAAACTAAATCACACGTGTATATGTTGACATTTATTAAATATACAGTCAAGAAAATCAAGGGCAATGGTGATATATATGCGGATTAGACACAAAAAAAAACACTCAACAAATGGCTACAATTTAAGGAATGTGTTTAGTGACGGCATCAGATTCCTAATTGATGGAGAAAGGTCCAGTGGCAAGAAAAGCTGCTTCTAGGAGGTTGTCAAGTGTTTTCGCTCGAAGATTCCATTCTTGGGTGGTTGGTTTGGCCCTTGTTCCTGTAAGTCGAATCCTAGACCGGTATATCCCGTTTAATTTTACACCATTTTGAACCTTACGCCCTTTTACTCTCTGATCGAGGTTCTCGACATTGAAAAATCTTCGTAAATTAAATCACACGTGTATATGTTGACATTTAAGAGATATACGGTCAAGAAAATCAAGGGCAATGGTGACATATATGCGGATTAGGCACCATAGAAAAAACACTCAACAAATGGCTACAATTTAAGGAATGTGTTTAGTGACGGAATCAAATTCCTAATTGATGGAGAAAGGTCTGGTGGCAAGAAAAGTTGCTTCTAGGAGGTTGTCAAGTGTTTTCGCTCGACGATTCCATTCTTGGGTGGTTGGTTTGGCCCTTGTTCCTGTAACTCGAATCTTAGCCCGGTATATCTAATTTTAATTTTATACCATTGTGAATCTTACGCCTTTTTTACTCTCTGATCGAGGTTCTCGGCATTGAAAAATCTTCCTAAACTAAATCACACGTGTATATGTTAACATTTAACAGATATACAATCAAGAAAATCAAAGGAAATGGTGATATATATGCAGATTAGACACCAAAAAAAGCACTTAACAAATGGCTACAATTTAAGGAATGTGTTTAGTGAAGGCATCAGATTCCTAATTGATGGAGAAAGGTCTAGTGGAAAGAAAAGCAGCTTCTAGGAGGTTGTCAAGTGTTTTCGCTCGACGATTCCATTCTTGGGTGGTTGGTTTGGCCCTTGTTCCTGTAACTCGAATCCTAGCCCGGTATATCCCATTTTAATTTTACACCATTGTGAACCTTACGCCTTTTTTACTCTCTGATCGAGGCTCTCGGCATTGAAAAATCTTCGTAAACTAAACCAGACGTGTATATGTTGACATTTAAGAGATATACAGTCAAGAAAATCAAGGGTAATGGTGATATATATGCGGATTAGACACCAAAAAAAAACCCTCAACAAATGGCTACAATTTAAGGAATGTGTTTAGTAACGGCATCAGATTCCTAATTAATGGAGAAAGGTCTGGTGGCAAGAAAAGCTGCTTCTAGGATCTTGTCAAGTGTTTTCACTCGACGATTCCATTCTTGGGTGGTTGGTTTGACCCTTGTTCCTGTAACTCGAATCCTAGCCCGGTATACCCCATTTTAATTTTACACCATTGTGAACCTTACGCCTTTTTTACTCTTTGATCGAGGTTCTCGACACTGAAAAATCTTCGTAAACTAAATCACACGTGTATATGTTGACATTTAAGAGATATACAGTCAAGAAAATCAAGGGCAATGGTGATATATTTGCGGATTAGACAACAAAAAACAAAAACGCTCAACAAATGGCTACAATTTAAGGAATGTGTTTAGTGACAGCATCTGATTCCTAATTGATGGAGAAAGGTCTGGTGGCCAGAAATGCTGCTTCTATGAGGCTGTCAAGTGTTTTCGCTCGACGATTCCATTCTTGGGTGGTTGGTTTGGCCATTGTTCCTGTAACTCGAATCCTAGAACGGTATATCCCGTTTTAATTTTACACCATTGTGAACCTCACTCCTTTTTTACCCTTTGATCGAGGTTCTCAGCATTGAAAAATCTTCGTAAACTAAATCACACGTGTATATGTTGACATTTAAGAGATATACAGTCCAGAAAATCAAGGGCAATGGTGATATATATGCGGATTAGACGGCAAAAAAAACACTCAACAAATGGCTATAATTAAAGGAATGTGTTTAGTGACGGCATCAGATTCCTAATTGACGGAGAAAGGTTTGGTGGCAAGAAAAGCTACTTCTAGGAGCTTGTCAAGTGTTTTCGCTCGACGATTCCATTCTTGGGTGATTGGTTTGGCCCTTGTTCCTGTAACTCGAATCCAAGCCCGGTATAACCCATTTTAATTTTACACCATTGTGAACCTTACGCCTTTTTTACTCTTTGATCGAGGTTCTCGGCATTGAAAAATCTTCGTAAACTTAATCACACGTGTATATGTTGACAGTTAAGAGATATACAGTCAAGAAAATCAAGGGCAATGGTGATATATATGCGGATTAGACACCAAAAAACAAAAACACTCAACAAATGGATACAATTTAAGGAATGTGTTTAGTGACGGCATTAGATTCCTAATTGATGGAGAGAGGTCTGGTGGTAAGAAAAGCTGCTTCTAGAAGGTTGTCAAGTGTTTTCGCTCGACGATTCCATTCTTGGGTGGTTGGTTTGGCCCTTGTTCCTATAACTCGAATCCTAGCCCGGTATATCCCATTTTAATTTTACACCATTGTGAACCTTACGCCTTTTTTACTCTCTGATCGACGTTCTCGGCATTGAAAAATCTTCGTAAACTAAATCACACGTGTATATGTTAACATTTAAGAGATATACAATCAAGAAAATCAAGGGCAATAGTGATATATATGCGGATTAGACACAAAAAAAAACACTTAACAAATGGCTACAATTTAAGGATTGTGTTTAGTGACGACATCAGAATCCTAATTGATGGAGAAAGGTCTGGTGGCAAAAAAAGCTGATTCTAGGAGGTTGTCAAGTGATTTCGCTCGACGATTCCATTCTTGGGTGGTTGGTTTGGCCCTTGCTCCTGTAACTCGAATCCTAGCCCGGTATATCCCATTTTAATTTTACACCATTGTGAACCTTACGCCTTTTTTACTCTCTCATCGAGGTTGTCGGCATTGAAAACTCTTCGTAAACTAAATCACACGTGTATATGTTGACATTTAAGAGATATACAGTCAAGAAAATCAAGGGCAATGGTGATATATATGCGGATTAGACACCAAAAAAAAACACTCAACAAATGGCTACAATTTAAGGAATGTGTTTAGTGACTGCATCAGATTCCTAATTGATGGATAAAGGTCCGGTGGCAAGAAAAGCTGCTTCTAGGAGGTTGTCAAGTGTTTTCGCTCGAAGATTCCATTCTTGGGTGGGTGGTTTGGCCCTTGTTCCTGTAAGTCGAATCCTAGACCGGTATATCCCGTTTTAATTTTACACCATTTTAAACCTTACGCCCTTTTACTCTCTGATCGAGGTTCTCGACATTGAAAAATCTTCGTAAACTAAATATCACGTATATATGTTGACATTTAAGAGATATACGGTCAAGAAAATCAAGGGAAATGGTGACATATATGCGGATTAGGCACCAAAGAAAAAACACTCAACAAATGGCTACAATTTAAGGAATGTGTTTATTGACGGAATCAATTTCCTAATTGATGGAGAAAGGTCTGGTGGCAAGAAAAGTTGCTTCTAGGAGGTTGTCAAGTGTTTTCGCTCGACGATTCCATTCTTGGGTGGTTGGTTTGGCCCTTGTTCCTGTAACTCGAATCCTAGCCCGGTATATCCCATTTTAATTTTACACCATTGTGAACCTTACGCCTTTTTTACTCTCTGATAGACGTTCTCGGCGTTGAAAAATCTTCGTAAACTAAATCACACGTGTATATGTTGACATTTAAGAGATATACAATCAAGAAAATCAAGGGCAATAGTGATATATATGCAGATTAGACACCAAAAAAAAAACACTTAACAAATGGCTACAATTTAAGGATTGTGTTTAGTGACGGCATCAGATTCCTAATTGATGGAGAAAAGTCTGGTGGAAAAAAAGCTGATTCTAGGAGGTTGTCAAGTGATTTCGCTCGACGATTCCATTCTTGGGTGGTTGGTTTGGCCCTTGTTCCTGTAACTCGAATCCTAGCCCGGTATATCCCATTTTAATTTTACACCATTGTGAACCTTACGCCTTTTTTACTCTCTAATCGAGGTTGTCGGCATTGAAAACTCTTCGTAAACTAAATCACACGTGTATATGTTGACATTTAAGAGATATACAGTCAAGAAAATCAAGGGCAATGGTGATATATACGCAGATTAGACACCAAAAAAAAACACTCAACAAATGGCTACAATTTAAGGAATGTGTTTAGTGACGGCATCAGATTCCTAATTGATGGAGAAAGGTCCGGTGGCAAGAAAAGCTGCTTCAAGGAGGTTGTCAAGTATTTTCGCTCGAAGATTCCATTCTTGGGTGGTTGGTTTGGCCCTTGTTCCTGTAAGTCGAATCCTAGACCGGTATATCCCGTTTTAATTTTACACCATTTTGAACCTTACGCCCTTTTACTCTCTGATCGAGGTTCTCGACATTGAAAAATCTTCGTAAACTAAATCACACGTGTATATGTTGACATTTAAGAGATATACGGTCAAGAAAATCAAGGGCAATGGTGACATATATGCGGATTAGGCACCAAAGAAAAAACACTCAACAAATGGCTACAATTTAAGGAATGTGTTTAGTGACGGAATCAAATTCCTAATTGATGGAGAAAGGTCTGGTGGCAAGAAAAGTAGCTTCTAGGAGGTTGTCAAGTGTTTTCGATCGACGATTCCATTCTTGGGTGGTTGGTTTGGCCCTTGTTCCTGTAACTCGAATCTTAGCCCGGTATATCTAATTTTAATTTTACACCATTGTGAACCTTACGCCTTTTTTACTCTCTGATCGAGGTTGTCACACCCCCGAAATCCACCCGTGGAGTATCACCGCTTGGAGGCGTGACATGACCAGGATCAAGCCACCAATCATATTGAACATAGTATATAATAATCAAAGTAGTTTGTAAAAACCCCAATTCAATACAATTGATGTTGAAACCAAACATAGTTTAAGTAGCGGAAGCATAATATGAAAATCCAATGTATGTAATAAGTTCAAGTGTTATAAAGTGTAACATAACATCCACGATCCAAGCTCCACAACGACCTGCTCCTCCCTGTGCAAGCTCCATATGTACCTAGGGTCCTGCAAGGCATGCAGCAGAGAGTCAACAACTAGTTGAGCGAGTTCACAGTTAATAGTTCAGTAATTGTAATAGTATAGTAAGCCTTGTGTTTGTTTATTAAGTCGTGTATCGAATTAGTTCGTATCGCGGCCCTCTAGGCATGTATGCGAAGATTAGGGAAAGTTCCCAAGTATTCTAGACTAGGTATATTTGCATCGCGGCCACCCGGCATGTGTGCGAAGTTTAGTGTATAGTTCGCAGCCTTCCTAGGCATGTGTGCGAAGATTAGTCATATTATCGCGGCCAACCCCGGCGTGTGTGCGAAGATCAGTTCTATAAGTATCACTAGTCTAGTCGTATCTTATCAATAACCCTTCCTCACCCGAGGATCATATAACTAAGTTCCATATGCTAGGTAAGTACGAGTAAATAATCCAAGCCCATTCCCACCCTCGGAACCCCATGCCTTGGCTGTGTGAACTCACCTTGGTTTGCTCGGTATGCTAAAGAATACACACGCTCACAGTTAATCAATCACGACCTATCGTACGCACGTATGTATAATCAGTTTTCGTTCGTAACAATCTTGCACACAAATCTAACGTCACATAGTGTGTTTGGCAGTTAATCATCATGCGGCATTTAAGCAGTCAGTCAAATCCATGTAAATTCATGCTTGACAGGATAAACAGGCAGTTAACATACTTTACCAGGTTAACACATTTAACAGGGTTACATGCATATCTTAACAGAGTTAACATCTCACGGAATTAATAAACTAATAAAGTTTACTAAGTTAACAACGTTAATAATGAACAGGTTCAATAAACTAACAGTGTTTCATGCTGAACTGTGTTACCAACATACTTAACGTGGTTAACAGATTTAACCTAACGAGTTTACTGTACTAGCATCTTGGATGAAAACACAACAGACTTGTCATATATGTCATTCAAAAACTCGGATCATTCAACACTTATAACTTCTGATCACATGTAATATAAAACTCGGACCAAGGGGTTATCCATCAAAAATTCGGACACAACCACAAAAGTCGGACAAGGTGTTTTAACACCACAAAAGTCGGACCAAGGGGCTTCCCCCTTTAAACTCGGACAGGGGAGGCCCCTCAAAAACTCGGACATGGCTTTTAAAGCCCAAAACTCGGACCACCTATAGCATTCATAAAGTTCGGACTCCATATGTTACTAAAAGGTCGGACAAGTGCTTGGGGTTAAAACTCGGACTACTAGTGATGTATATACAAAACTCGGACAAGAAGTGGGGGGGGGGGCTTCCCTATGTAAAAGTTCGGACAAGGGCTCCAAGGTCCAAAAAGTCGGACCAAGCCCAAACATAAAAGGTCGGACATACTTGATTTAATAAAGTTCGGACCCTAGCAACCATTATAAAAGTCGGATCTTATTATTAAGCAACAACAAAAGTCGGACAATTCATAACATGTAAAATGTTTGGACCATATGCATACTTGTTAAAAGTTCTGACTACGATTATCATTCAAAAGTTCTGACTCGAAACCCTAGTCGCGCACAGAAACATAAAATAAGCAATATAACAGTTACATTCTCAAGTTTCAGAAAACCCTAATTTCATACTTTCACAGTGCAGAATCAAATCAATCATCAATAGTTTTAACATATCATACATCTAAATCATCAGGCAATTGATTACACAACAACCTTATTCATTTCTCAATAAATCAGAATCAATCAATAAGCAGAGAATATCATATGAAGAACTAGGGTTTAGCATGAATCAATCAATCAACAATTAACAATAACCAATGATTAACTATTACCTTGAATTGATTCTAGACAGAAAGAGGAAATCAAGAGTGATGAAGAACTTGTGCCAATGAAGATGATGATTGATTGCCAGAGAGAACCAGAGAAAGTGAAAGTATGTGCTTTGGTTTTTGTGTGATGATTAGTGAATGATTAGGGTTAAAAATGGTTAGAGTTTCACTAATTACTCTATACATCCCTAAGTATTATCTTTTACATAAGTACACCATCTCAAAATAATTCACAGTTTCACCACCAAGTTCATACATTTGACAACACTTAACACATAACCATGCACAATCACAATACACTATTATTGTATCAAAACGTATACAATTTCATAGCAAACCAATTGTGCAAATAAACAAGTAACAAACAGTGAACGTGCAATAAATGCGAAATTGGAATCTTGGAAACTCGAGTTGTCACAGAGGTTCTCGGCATTGAAAAATCCTCCTAAACTAAATCACACGTGTATATGTTAACATTTAACAGATATACAATCAAGAAAATCAAGGGAAATGGTGATATATATTTGCGGATTAGACACCAAAAAAAGCACTCAACAAATGGCTACAATTTAAGGAATGTGTTTAGTGAAGGGATCAGATTCCTAATTGATGAAGAAAGGTCTAGTGGCAAGAAAAGCAGCTTCTAGGAGGTTGTAAAGTGTTTTCGCTCGACGATTCCATTCTTGGGTGGTTGGTTTGGCCCTTGTTCCTGTAACTCGAATCCTAGCCCGTTATATCCCATTTTAATTTTACACCATTGTGAACCTTACGCCTTTTTTACTCTCTGATCGAGGCTCTCGGCATTGAAAAATCTTCGTAAACTAAACCACACGTGTATATGTTGACATTTAAGAGATATACAGTCAAGAAAATCAAGGGTAATGGTGATATATATGCGGATTAGACACCAAAAAAAACCCTCAACAAATGGCTACAATTTAAGGAATGTGTTTAGTAACGGCATCAGATTCCTAATTAATGGAGAAAGGTCTTGTGGCAAGAAAAGCTGCTTCTAGGAGGTTGTCAAGTGTTTTCGCTTGACGATTCCATTCTTGGGTGGTTGGTTTGGCCCTTGTTCCTGTAACTCGAATCCTAGCCCGGTATATCCCATTTTAATTTTACACCATTGTGAACCTTACGCATTTTTTACTCTCTGATCGAGGTTCTCGGCATTGAAAAATCTTCGTAAACTAAATCACACGTGTATATGTTGACATTTATTAAATATACAGTCAAGAAAATCAAGGGCAATTGTGATATATATGCGGATTAGACACAAAAAAAAACACTCAACAAATGGCTACAATTTAAGGAATGTAATTAGTGACGGCATCAGATTCTTAATTGGTGGAGAAAGGTCTGGTGGCAATAAAAGCTGCTTCTAGGAGGTTGTCAAGTGTTTTCGCTCGATGATTCCTTTCTTGGGTGGCTGGTTTGGCCCTTGCTCCAGTAACTCGAATCCTAGCCCGGTATATCCCTGTTAGTGCATACATCTGTCGACTTCGTCTTGTATGGAGTCTTAGCTTGCATTGTATAGATTAGGGCATGTTTTACGAGAAAATAGGAAGTTGTTAGTGAGATAGAAGCTGATTTCGCTCCTAGGGGTGTAGCAAGTGATTTCGCCCAAAATCACAGTTGCTGATTTCGCTCCTGTGGTTCTTGTGGTGTTTGGGGCGAAATCAGGAGCCCTATATATAGGGTCTCCATGAGCGAAATCAGTATGCGGTGCCTTGTATTCCACGCCGAACTGCTGCCGGTGTGAAGACATAGTGTATACACGTTCTAATCAATACAATCATTGTTAAATGTGAAGAATCAGCTGTTTCTAAGTCAATTACTTGTTTTCCGCACCTGTAATTGATCAAAGCTCCTTTGAACGACTCATTCGGGTCAGCATCACGATCCTACAATTGGTATCAGAGCTCAGGAGGAGTTCTGCAGAGATTAGCTGGAATTCATCAAGTTTTCTTACTTCTACACCTTCTTTCTTCACCAGAACGAGATTTAACGGTCAAAATCTGCTCAAAATTTCTCAGACTTTAGATAATTGGACATAGATAAACCCTGGAATGTTTCACACATAAAATCGGACTAAAAATGGACCAAATTGACCTCCGAGCTGATTTCACTCGAAAAGGACACTTCTGCTTTCGCTCGTAACAGCCCAATCTTGTTCCAAAATCAGCTTAATTTCGCTCCAGGGATACCATTTGTCCGATTTCGCTTCAAAACTGATTGGGATTTCGCTCCTGGGTTACATAAGTAGAGATTTCGCTCCAAGCTGACAATTACTCTGATTTCGCTCCTGATAATTCTTTGATTTCGCCCCAAGCTAACAAGCCAGTAATTTCGCTCCAGAAGCTTGTATCAGATTTCGCTCCAAAGCTGATTATTGGTTAATTTCGCTCCAAAGTTACTGTTTCTGAACAACGTGTTGACAAATCATGGATACAGAGTTTTACAACGCATTTGCAACTCCGTCTGCTCCAACTGTTATTGCACAAACCATGAACTTGGAAAATGAGACGGGAACCACACAAAAGCCCCCGAAACTGATGAGTATCGATGAATACTACGGGTGGAAATACAGATTCGAAAACTGGGTTCAGGCAAACCATCTAAGGTCTTGGGAATGTATACTGAAGAAATATGTGTTGCCTCGAACAGATTTGCAGGTCATCAAAGATCTGTCAGAGTTTACTGATCAAGAACGGAACATGTACAACGCCGAAAAAATGATGATCAGTCTTCTTCAACAAGCCATCAAAGAAGACATCTTCATTCTGCTACAGCATGACAAAACATCAAAGTCAATTTGGGATGCTCTTCGTGTTAAGTTTGAGGGTAGTGAGAACATGATAAAGAGCAAGAAGGCGTTGCTCAAGAAAGAGTTTGATCTGTTCAGCAGTCTACCGGGTGAGGATACGAAGAAGAAGATCGAACGATATTGCCACCAAGTGCGATCCATGTCAATGCCGAGTATTACAAAAGATCGTGAAGAGTGGGTAGACAAGCTAGCTGATGCGTTACCATAGAAAGAGTGGGGAACCTACTTGATGATCTTGAAGAATACGGGTGTTTATGTTGGATTAACGATTTCTCAATTTATCGAAAAGATTGAAAGTCAGGATCTGGAACAGCAGAAGATCGCTAGGATGAACAATCCAAGTGGTCAACAAGATATAAAGATGTACTACAAATGTAGTGTTCCAGTTCCAGAATCTGAGAGAAGTCCTAAAATCCAGACTGCGTTTAGTGCTGGGGATTCAACAGAAAAGGTTGATAAGGGTTCAAACAACAGCAGCAGTGGATTCTCATCATTTCCAAGTGTTAATCCAAAAGAGTCAACTACAAGTTTCCATTCTCAAAGCACGAAAACTGGAAATGGTTATGTGATTCAGTGCAACATTGCTTTAAATCTTCCAGAAGGTCAAAGTTTTTCGGAAGAAACTGCTAAAGACCACATGGCTCTACTCGGTTCTGTGTTGTTATTTTATGAGGGTCTAGTTGCATGTCGGATCGGAAATCCTATGCTCACCAAGGAGGACTACGATCAGATAGATGCCGAAGAGATGGAACTGATGGATATCAAATGGTGTCTCGCGAGTGTTCTCAGACGAGCTGAAAAGTTCAAGCTGATTACGGGAGAAATGACTTTCTTGATGCACATGTTTCTACTTTAGGTTTTGATAAATCTAAAGTTACTTGTTTTCGATGCAGGGAGAAAGGCCATTTCAAGAGGGAGTGTAAGAACAGGGAAGCTAGTGGTGCTCAGAATCCGTTCGGAAAAGACGACTACTACCGAAAAGCCATTTATCAGCAAGTTGGTCAACAGCAAGAACCACAGGTGGCTCATGGTAGGAAGATTGAGGATTCAAAGAGAGCATGTTTGGTAGATTACAACTGGAACAACTACATATCACCTGAAAGCAAAGCATGTTTAGTCGATCAAGATGATGAAAGGCTACCTGAAGGCTTCAGCTGGGATATGTTTGTTGATGAAAAAGGAAAATTTAAAGCTTTCATCGCTAAGATTGTTAGAGAACCAGACATGTTTGCCACATGGATGAAGTCTATTGGTGAGACTGTGAAGAATGTGGAGAATGAGTCTGTTGCATCTGATGAAAGCTCAGAAAGTGCTGATGAAAACTCATAGAGTTCAGATGAGAGTGTACATAACGATGTTAGTTCAGAAAAAGAAGTTATCTTTGATCAAACACCATCTGATTCTGGTTTATCAGATGCTAGTTCTGAAAAATCTGTACAGTTTGATCAGTCACCAGTTGATGATAGCAGCAGTGATGATGAGGAAGAGAAACATATCAATGTTGCTAAATCTCATCTTTCTCCTGAAAGTTTTCATTTCTATTTTGCAGATCGCCTAGAAAAGCTAAAGGAGAAAAGAGCTGCAAAAGAACAACAGGAAATGAAGACTGAAAATGTTGTTGAAGAGATTGTTGAGAGTGAGCAAGTGAAAGAAGAAGAAAAGGTGACTGAAGCTGAGAGAGTGGTTTAAATAGAGAAAATAATCGAAGTTGAAAAGATTGTTGAAGTTGTCAAACCATGTGAGAAGTGTTTGGAAGCATGCAAGGAATGTGCAACAAAAGACGATATAATTGCTGAGTATGAGAAGAAGAAGGAGCAGTTGTTGTTCAATCTCAACTATGTAAAAGAATCTTATGATGTCTTGAACAAAACAGTAACTGGTCTTCTAAAGACAAATTCTGAGAGAGAACAGGCACTAACAATGATGAATGCAGTCATGATGTCAAAGCAGAAAGCTATAAACTGCTACATCGAAGAGAGTGCTAAGTGGAAGCAAGAGTTAGAGACAGAGAAAATCGAGAATGAGAGAATCAGACGTTTATTGCAGAGTTATTCTAGTTCTGATTATCTTATTGATAGAATTTATCCAGCTGTTGCAGGTATGGAAGCTTTTCAAGATGACAAGCCAAAGAAGAAAGATACCGGTAACACACCGACTGTTAGCTATAACAAGTGTCTGCCTCCGATCTGGGAAGGGTATTCTCCTAGAAAACCCAACGAGGAACAACTTGAAAAAGCAGTCAATATAAAGCTAAAAACCGACACAATTGATGAATTACCAGAAAACATTAACGTCACGTTCACCTCGTCTGACACTGATCATGAGTCTGAATTGATCAAAAAGGTGGTCGATCAGGTGTTGGATACTGATGAGGAGTCCAAGTCAAAATCTGAGTCTGGAGGGTCAAGTTCGTCAGTCAACAGTGCGAAAATAATCTCTGGGTGACTCAAACTACTGGGTTGAGGGTAACGTCGCCTTCAAAAGAGGGGCCTACTACAATAACTAAGATAATCTCTTAAACAAGTGCAAAAGTGCGAAAATAATCAAAGGTTATACTAATACACGAGTCGGATCCAAGTGATTCATCTTGTCTATCTGTTTTTATTTTTATTTTATTTTTCAGCATTTAGTTAGTTTTATTTTCTTAGTTTAAAAATCTTTTTCTAACATTTTCATTTGATTAGACGTTGAGGATAAACCGGTACTAAGAGCTCTTGTGTCCTTGGACGACCTCGGTATCTTACCAACACTATACTACGTCCACGATGGGTGCACTTGCCCACATGTGTGTTTAGTGTTAGTAAATATGGTGTTTTATAAATTTAAAACTTGGCTAAAAAGTGTAAAAAGGGCTTAAAATATATATCTAAAATATATTACACTACACACGCATCAAGTTTTTGGCGCCGTTGCCAGGGACACAAGGATTTTAAGAAAGTTAGGAATCAACGGCCTAATCATTTTTTTTATTTTCTTTTTATTTTTTTTGGATTTTCTTAGTTTTTCAGCTTCTGCAGATCTCAGCACGGGCCGTGCCGGCTGAACACGCCCCGGTGCTCAATCATTGGAACTGGCAATCTTGTTTTAAGTCAGACAGTAAGCTGAACACGGGGCCGTGCTTACTCAACACGCCCCCGTGCCCAAGATTCAGTTACTGAAAACAGAACCGTTAGATCCCGGCGGTTGGTAATTTCTGACACAAACATGAGTGATGGTAATTCTTTTTACTTTCGGCACTCTTATGGTACGTGGTGTCAATTATGTGGAGGCAAACATAAAGAATTAGAATGTTACTTTCTAAATTATAAGCCCTACTATATAGACCCACCGTCTCCCTATAACCTTAAGAGGGGCGAAAGTAAAAATAATCACTATCTCTCCCTCGAATGCGCCCAGCCAGATATTCTAGGAGAAATGCTCCTTGACGAGTTATTTCAACTAGAAAATCTAATTTTAAATTGGTTAAAAGAGCTTAGGAAGGATTTCATTAATCCATCCCAAGACGACGACCATGAAGAAATGTTGGGGTCGCATTCCAACAAGCTCGTTGCTCCCAAAAATACCTGCAGTGTCACACCCCCAAAATCCACCATGCGGAGTACTACCGCTTGGAGGCGTGACATGACCAGGATTGAGCCACCAATCATACTGAACTATGTATTTAAGTAATTAAAGCCAACCACAATACGATTGGTGACCGAAAGCTAGTTAACCACGTTTTAATTTAAACAGCGGAAGCATAAACGTAAAGTCCAAAATATGAGTCCATAGTTTATAAGTTAAAGTCTCAAACGCAAGTTTAATAAGTTCATAAGAATTATATATTAACACGGGACATAACCGTCCGTACACCACAACGACTCCTTCCTCGTGCAAGCTCCAAGCATTTAGCGACCTGTAAGGCATGTAACAACGAGTCAACAACAAAGTTGAGTGAATTCACAGTTGGTTGTTTAGTTATAGCATTCGTTTCGTAAATCATTTGTTCGTTTTGAAAACCATGTATCGTATGAGTTTGCATCGCGGTCTTTCTGACATGTTTGCGAAGGTTAGTGGGGTTTCCCATGTTTTACTAGACCACGCGTATCGACTGCTACGAAAATATAAGAGGTGCCCTAAGTCAATGTCTATCAGCATTGACCCTTTGCCCATAGTCCATTAGTACACGCCCGTTCGACTGGCACGGTGTGAGGTTTGTTAAACCTAATAGCGCTATTAACTAATGACCCGCTCGCCATAGGCCTCAGTGATGAAGTCGATGAATGAGGGACTTAAAGTGATAGAGTTGATGGTCTTATGATCGTGTACGTAGGTTTTACGTACGTGCCCTTCAATCCGAGGACAGTAAAAAGTAGTTTAATAGTAATAATAGTACAAGTAGTTAATCAATCCCATTCCCAAACTCCTGGGAATCCCATGCCTTAGAAAGAGGGTGAACTCACCTCGGTTTGCTCGGTTAGATTCTCAATATAGCTAACAGTCAAGGTCGGTCAATCACGTCCTAATATAATTTACCAGTTAGTCATTTAGTGGCTTTCAAATAGAACACAAAGTTCCTACACGTATCTATCACACAACATGCATCGTTTTAACGGTTTATGCCCCTCTAAGTTTCCCATCCATTCCCCACTCAAAATCGAACATACGATAATGCACATAACATATATACCATGTTAGATCATTCACGGATAGCACACTCGACATTTAGACACGCAAGTCACAACTTATATCAATTCAGCATTAATATTCAAAACCGGCTGTTTTCGGACGTTTTAATAAAATAGTTAAATTATTCCAAAAATTCCCAAATTTTTACAAGATGTCTTAAACTTTCCATATTTTGTTGTGTAAAAATATCGGGGTCCGGTTCACTACCAATATTTTATAAAAAATCATATTCCGGACTGAACTCAGATTTATGAATTTCTGACCACCGTCCACGGAACAATTTATTAAAAATTCATCGAGTGTACGATTTACGAAATTCCAGTGGGGTAATTACACATGCATCGGTTGTCATCAACTGTACAAATTTCATGGTCCGATTCATCACAAAACTCAGGTTATGATGACTGAAAGTACGACACCCATTTATTGCTGTCAAAATTCAGCTTAAGTTGCTGTTACAAATTAACACTTTAAAAATAGTAAACGAAGTCAAAAAATTACGATTCCGGTGCCATTAGAACCGTATTTCATAATATCACATTTTAGACTCAAAATATTCGTTGAGTTTATGACCTGTTTACAGCCAACTGAAGTTGGCTGTAAAACTTGGACAGATTCTGATTTTCAGTGTTTAACCTTCTAAATCGTGTTCGATCGATACCGTTAACAAGTTTAGTGATCACAACAACATCAAACATTAATATTAACCAGTAAATTAACAAGGAAATCAGCAATAATCATATCCACACCAGATCTACATGATTTACACCACTAGTTACTCTTTAACCAACATGTTCAAGACTTTAGTGCAAGTTCTTTAGTGTTTCATAACTTTAATCATCAAATCACCTATTAACCACTTAAATAACATGAAGAACGAACGGATCTAAGTTCTTACCACTAGCTCAAGGCTAGGGAAGTTCGAGTGAAGAAATGTGGTGGTTAATAGCAAATAGAGAAGGTCCTTCCACTTCCGATAGAACCAAGCTCCGTTGTATGACCCGTAGCACCTTTGTATGCTTGTAGAATGCTTGAAGGTGATCAAGTGATGGTGGTGGTGGTGGTACTAGGGGGCGGCCAAACAAGAGAAGGGAGGAGAGAGTTTGAGTGTGTTGATGAAGATAAGTGATGAATGTGATGATGGACTAGTGGTTTATATAGAGATTAGGATGGCATATGGCATCTAAGTTTGGTATATTCCCTACAAGATTTTTATAAAATATAACAAAGTAATCAAGGGTGGGACCCATGTCCCCTAATCATCCAACATGGGGGGGGGGGTAGTAGGTTAGGTGTTAACTAGTTTGATTACTTACTAGTTCTAATCTAAGTATTAGTTACATGATCTAGTTAGTAGATATTTTTAGGAGGTGTTATGATGTTCGGGGATCATAACTAATTCAGAAAAATAAAACAATGCCTCTCGTAATATTTTAGTGTTCCGGGTAATGTCCGGTTGTTCAGTTTGATACTTCCGTTAAAGTGCTTAATTAATCCGTAAAGTGTCTTTTATATATATTTTTGTAACCCTTTTAATTTCTAACACTTAGGAAGTCATAACAGACTATTTAATTACTTTTCTGTACACTATTAGTGTGTCAACATGCACATGTAAATATAACACAGATATCAGAAAGCAGTTACGTAATTCCACACAGTCGTCAAGCACATTAATTATTATTAATAAATTGTACGGAATACATGGGATTTTGAGGGTTGTCACATTCTCCCCCTGTTAAGAGAATTTCGTCCCGAAATTTAGTGCGTGGTTACTGAGGAAGCTAGTTAAGTTGCGTTGTTTTCCTGATTTTCCTGGGGTGTCACATTCAGTTCTAGCGAAGACTTGGACGATAGTCGTCCCTGTGCCGATTGTGCCGTGAAGGACTCTCCATCGACTTCGTTTGGTGCATACATAGACCTGAGCGATTCGGCATATGCCTTCTTTAACGAGAGCCCAGGAAAGGGTTGGACTTGTCCACCTAGAATAAAAATAGGAATTACCCTCACCGACAACCTCTTGCGTTCTCGCCTTAGTCTAGGACAATTAAGGTATCTTAGGCACTTTGGGGTTGTTCCAACCAGTAAGGAACCACCCGATACAATTAAGTTCCTTAAAAAAATTAGACAAACTTCATAATCAGCCTCTCGACACGGGGCCGTGTCCAGCCAACACGCCCCCGTGCCCACCAAAAGATTCCCTTCTGACCTTTACGTCAGAATACAGACAAACTGTGTCAGAACTCTATCTGCACACGGGGCCGTGCCCATTGGACACGGGGCCGTGTCCAGGACGCTGTCGTTTTCTATAAATGCAGCCAAGAATTCTACACATTTGGACCATCTTGGGACAGAGATTTGAAGGAATCTTCTCTCAACTATCCTAGGTATGTTCTAAAAGAAGGTTCCAACAAACCATCTTGTCCTTTCCTCTTTTAACCATTTCCTTCTTCTTCATCTTTCTCCAAGAACCTCTAAAGTTTGAAATTTCAAGCTTTGTGGTGAGGATTATTGAGTTTTGTTCAAAGAATCTTGTTAAAAATAAGTTGTATAACATTGTTTTAAGTTACTAATATCCAAAAAGACCTCACAAATTCAGAAAATAACTTAAAACTTCAAGATTCCTTGTTTCAAAACTCTGCAGAAAGATGAACACGGGGCCGTGCTCAACGAGCACAGGGCCGTGTCCAGATTACTGTTTCAGCAAATAAACTATTTTCAGTTTATTTTTCGTAGAATGTCGTGTGAAAACAGCGAGACATCTTCCGTGCATTCATCAAACAGTCGAAGAGAGAGAAGGCCCTCCATTGAAGCTACACTTGTACACTATGTCGTAGCATTAAGGGAGGCTCTCGACGAAATGACATCAGTAGAGGAGGTCCTAATCGACCGTATCAACTATCTTACGGTGGGACATGAGAATAGCTTCCAAGAAATTAACCTCTTTCACCAGAGGTTAAATATTCTTGTAACACCCCCGATGGAACCGGTCCTCCCTCAAGAGGATTGGAACCTAGCGCTTGAAGTTAACAACCCTATCGGGTGGGACGACATTCCAGCGGAACCTCCCGTAGAACACCAACAAGAGATCCCGGTGGAAGTCGCAACTCCTCAAACTAACGCTAACGAACCCTCTTTTCTCCTCCCAAGGGAGGTGGAGGAGTGGCTCAACGACATGTGAGGAAACCACACCCGGAAGAAGGAGTTCTATAAGGCCACATCTAACCAAGACTACTAGCTTCTAGAAAATTTTGCTAATTAAAATAACTTGTAGGCTAGAACTCCATGGTTTAATGCTTCTTGGGTTTTCTTATCTAGCTTAATATTATTTTAGGACTATGTATCTCTCTATGGTTTTAATGGAATGATGGTTTTAAAGTTTGAATGGTGTTATAATGAATAAAACACACTCATGGTGGTAAAGGATGACAAGGGAAACGAGAAACATGGCCCCATGCACAAAAACAAGGCCATCCGACAACAATCTCTTTATTTCAGTAAGCTCAGCACGGGCCGTGCCCAGCCAACACGGCCCCGTGCTGAACACCCTGCAGACAAATGCCCAGTTTAGGTAACTGGACACGTGCCGTGTGCACCAAACACGCCCCCGTGTCCAGGCTTCTGTTTCCTTTCTTTAATTATTGTTACTGGCACCTGAACACGGGGATGTGCCCGGTCCCCACGGGGCCGTGTCTAGACTGCCAGTAACATAAATTTTTGCTTTTAACACCATGTTACACATTCAATCAACCTAAAAATTTATTTTTGGGACACATTGAGGACAATGTGTAATTTAAGTGTGGGGGGGGGGGGATGCTAAAACCTTGAATTTTGCAAGTCCTAATAACAAGCCATACACAAAACTCTATTGGAACCGCTAATCACCCCAAATTTTTTCAAAAATTTTCATTTTTTTTTACTTGTCTAAAGTTTAAGTTGGGAATTCTAAGACTAACAAGGTTATATTTTTACAAGATTACAATCGATAGCGTCGTGATAAAAAGAACCAACATAAGAAAATTATGAAACGGCATGACAAGCTTAGTTAATATTCGATTATATATACTTGATCACATAAAAACCCATTCCCACAAAAGTGAGTTTTGAGCCTTTATTGAGCATACAAATATACATCTTTACGCTAAATGCTCATTTTTCGTTTATTGTGTGAATAGCCGCTTGGTTCTTACGACTCTAGAACTTGCCACGACAATTCATTCTGGGTCCTTACCAACTTAAGCCCAAGTAAGTAAATGATGGAGGCATTAGGACTAACCCTTTTTCTTTCAAAACCATTATTTTTATTTTTCTTTTCACCTACCCCAAAACTCCCCCTAGTTAGCCCCTTTGAGCCTAAACCTTTTCGTTTCTTAACCCAAAACTTTTTTTTTACCCACCAAAAGACCCTTTTTATTTTTACCCTTTATTTTAGTAACAAGCTCGGTTTTCGTGTGACTAAAACATATATATATATATATACATATATATATGTATATATATATATATATATGTATATATATATATGTATATACATATATATCTCGGTTTTCGTGTGACTAAAACATATATATATATATACATATATATATACATATATACGTATATACATATATATATATATGTATATATATATATATACATATATACGTATATATGTATATATATACATATATATATATATACATATATACGTATATATGTATATACGTATATACATATATATATATATGTATATACATATATATATATATGTTTTAGTCCATATATATATATATATATATATATTTACAATGAAGTTAGAAATAAACAAACAAAGCTCCTCAAACAAAAGCTTGTTTGAAGAAATACTTTATTAAAAATAAAAAAGTCACAAAAACAAAATATTTTACGAAAACCGACGCTTTTTACAACTTTCGCCCTTTTCTACTAACCACTGACCCAACTACCCACCTTTAGCCCAAGCCTAACCCTTCACCCAAAAAGTCCTCTTGATATTTACAAAGGTATAAAGTTAAAAAGGAGGAGGATTGATTGCTTGGCAAGCTTATGGTAGGAATAAGTTCCATGCCGCTCTCGAGTGATTCACTAGAAATACACCTTCGGCCGAGTGTGAGTGATTTCTCCCGTGAGGTATGTGAACTTGTATATAAATGGAATTTTAGAAAGGTATGTTATGCCTTAATAAATAATTTACCTTATGAAAAGTTTTCAATAAATCATGACGAATAGGATTGTAAATAAATAAAAATATAACCCAATAAAGATCTTGGATTCCCGATACTCTATGGCAAGCCAAAACCTTCTCTTCTACCCATTCCATTTGGGAGTGTAAGGCACATATTAAAGAGTTTTGCTTAAGGACAAACAAAAGTTCAAGTGTGGGGATATTTGATGTGTGTAAAATGCAACATATAAATTACATCAAATGAGGCATAAAACTAACCCTTTTTAAGTACTAATGTTGGAAAAAGTGTGTTTTTGTCTTCCTTTTGTATTTTCAGGATTAAATGAGCTCAAATTAACAAAAGAAGCAAAAAGACAGCTAAATATAGCATAAATACAAGAAAAGGAACAAAAGTGGATTGCCCGACCCCTCAACAGCATCCTCCCAAGCAAAACAGAGAAGGCAAAAGACTGAACACGCCCCGTGCTCAGCGAGCACGGGGCCGTGCCCAAGAAGCAGCAGAAAAGACAAACCTGTAGAAGCTTCTATTGCTCACCACGGGGCCGTGCCCAGTGAACACGGGGACGTGCCCAAAGTACTGCAGGCGCATTAATTGTAATTGCGAATTACATTTAGTGAGGAGAGATAGTGTCAGACAGGCACGGGGTCGTGCCCAGCGGACACGGGGCCGTGCCCAGGCCTCTGTTCAGCCTATAAATAGGAGTGCTTGGCTTCATTGCAACTCATCCCTTGGCACACCACCTCTCTCATACTTCATCCACCATCCACCACCATCATAACACCATCATCCACCACCATCATCCATTGTCCATCATAGAGTGTGTGAGTCGTCTCGGGATCCAAGATTGATCGTAAGAGTTCTTGACAATCAAGGCCATGTTTGCCTAAGTCTCTTACATCACTTGGTGAAGACAAGTGCTTAGTATAATACTTTTTATTTTTAATCTTTTGCACTTTTTATTTGGTTTTGTATTAATGACTTTAATAACTAGTTTCTTATGTTGAAGGTGACTTTTCCTTATCGTTTGTCCGTGATGTCTTGGCATTATTTTACTGTCTATATAAAATAAAAGATTTTCACCATTCATATCTCCACGGTCTATATGGAGGTATGTTGGCTACCTGGTCGGGGGTTAAGGGAACGGTTTGGTAAGGGTCTTGCCCTTGTTCAGCGTTTAGAGGTCCTGTAAGGGACCTGGGTCAAATTTAGTAGGATCTCCTTCAATACCCAAAGGTATTGGATGGCGGGGATCCAAACTCTTTGACCCCATCATAAGTAAACTACTATTAATACTATAACCCGGCTATTTAGGACTGTATCCCTGCTGACTCAGACTACTTAGTCGAGGGTAACGTCACCTTCAAAAGAGGGGCCTACCATGATTTGCATTAATAACTTAATTCATTATCTTTCAATAATCCGACCCTTTAGGATTGTATCCTTGCTGACTCAAACTACTGGGTTGAGGGTAACGTCGCCTTCAAAAGAGGGGCCTACTACAATAACTAAGATAATCTCTTAAACAAGTGCAAAAGTGCGAAAATAATCAAAGGTTATACTAATACATGAGTCGGATCCAAGTGATTCATCTTGTCTATATGTTTTTATTTTTATTTTATTTTTCAGCATTTAGTTAGTTTTATTTTCTTAGTTTAAAAATCTTTTTCTAACATTTTGATTTGATTAGACGTTGAGGATAAACCGGTACTAAAAGCTCTTGTGTCCTTGGACGACCTTGGTATCTTACCAACACTATACTATGTCCACGATGGGTGCACTTGCCCATATGTGTGTTTAGTGTTAGTAAATATCGTGTTTTATAAATTTAAAACTTGGCTAAAAAGTGTAAAAAGGGCTTAAAATATATATCTAAAATATATTACACTACACACACATCACAAACCCTAGCTCTCTTCTCTCTCTCGAAGTCGACGGCAACACACCCCATCTCTTGAAGCTTTCTTGATTTGGACCATCCTTGTTTTACCTCATAACCGGTTAGTAATTCATAGTTATTATTTGTTAGATGATATTGTGAAGTATTTAATGATTCATGAATGGATGTAATCGGCCATATATGTGTTTTGATCCGCATGGTTTGGCTGTGTTAGTATGAATTGGATTTGTTAATGATGAATGAAAACCGAATGCTTGTTAATCGGCTGTGATGTTTTTACGTTAGGATGATTTAGTGTGTTGTCATGATAGGATGTATGCTAGTAATCAAGAATATGAGCCGGGTTAATGTTATAATCATTGTTATGTTTTGTTATGATTAGGGTTCTTAGAGATTTGATGCTAAAAATCCTTGTTTGATCGATTAAGGGATTGGTTAGAAACTGTAATTATGTTGATTGATAAATTGCAATTATGGAAACTATTATAATTAGTCAAACGAATTGATTGAAATCAGTAACTGACTTGCATGATTTAAGGAGATATACTACAATCGCACAAGCTTGTCGGTCACACAAGATCAGATCGCACAAGATCTGATCCGATCGAACAAGCTCTGGTCACAGAAGACAACCGCACAAGATTAGTACAACTGTTAATGCACTATGTACAATGTAGGACTGCATGATCGCACAAGACCTGTGATCGCACAAGACCGTGCCGATCGCACAAGTCTTGGGCCACACACACTGTTGGACTTATTTATGTTGATTGTGCCTCGAAGCCCAATCCCAATCGCACAAGGATTGGTCAGTCGCACAAGACGATTCGGACCGCACAAGACTCATGCTTATTCGTTGGACTGTATGCTTGTTGGGCTGCTTACGTTATTTGGGCCGAGTATGCTGATTAGACTTTTAACTATTTGGGCCAGGCTTATGTTGGATCGCACAACATGTTGTGGATCGCACAAGGCTATGCTGAATGCACAACATGTTGGGCCGGATATCTTTGGGCTTCAATGGGTGAATCGCACAAGACTGTTAGACTTGTGCGAGTACAATCCTTTGAATCGCACAAGCATGATAATGTTTTGTTATGACTGTTAACGTGAAAATATGTGTTTGCCATGATCAATACGTGTTCGTAATCTGTTAGCTTATGTGTAAACATACGTGCATTAATTGATCCTAGACCTGAATTGTATGGTAACCATGTTAGGACGTGGTTGACCACATACAGCTCAAGTGACCTTTTGTTTATCTGCTGAGCAAACCAAGGTGAGTTCACACTCTTTCCAAGGCATGGGATTCCCAGGGGTTGGGAATGGGATTGAATAACTACTCGAACTATCATTACTATTAAACTACTTACTACTGTCCTTGGATTGAAGGGCACGTACGTAAAACCTACGTACACGACTATAAGACCATCAACTCTATCAATTGAAGTCCCTCATTTATCGACTTAATCGCCGAGGCCTATGGCGAGCGGGTCATAGTAGATAGCGCTATTAGGTTTAACAAACCTCACACCGTGTCGTCCGAACGGGCCTGTACTAATGGATTATGGGCAAAGGGTCAATGCTGATAGACATTGACTTAGGGCACCTCTTACATTTTTGTAGCAGTCGATACGCGTGGTCTAGTAATACATGGGAAGCCCCCACTAATCTTTGCAACATGTCTGGGAGACCGCGATACTAATTAAGATGAAACATGGGTTACAAACGAACATACGATTTACGAAACGAATGCTATAACTAAACAACCCACTGTGAACTCGCTCAACTTTGTTGTTGATTCGTTGCTACATGCCTTGCAGGTCGTTAGGTACTCATGGAGCTTGCACAGGGAGGTGCGGTCGTTGTAGGACATGGCAGTGTGTGCCATGCTAAGTACATTACTTTATTTCGTACTTAATACTTACAATGGGTTTTACAATTATGCTTCCGCTAAATACTTAACTATGTTTTGGTTTTGAACACCTTTCATATTGTTTGGATGAATTATATTTACTACTTACATTGTTCAATATGATTGGTGGCTTGATCCTAGTCAGTCACGCCTCCAAGCGGTGATACTCTACGCATGGATTTTGGGGGTGTGACAGCAGAGGTGATATATATGCGGATTTGACACCAAAAAACAAAAACACTCAACAAATGGCTACAATTTAAGGAATGTGTTTAGTGATGACATCAGATTCCTAATTGATGGAGAAATGTCTGGTGGTAAGAAATGCTGCTTCTAGGAGGTTGTCAAATGTTTTTGCTCGACGATTCCATTCTTGGGTGGTTGGTTTGGCCCTTGTCCCTGTAACCCGAATCCTAGCCCGGTATATCCCATTTTAATTTTACACCATTGTGAACCTTACGCCTTTTTTAATCTCTGATCGAGGTTGTCGGCATTGAAAAATCTTCGTAAACTAAATCACACGTGTATATGTTGACATTTAAGAGATATACAGTCAAGAAAATCAAGGGCAATAGTGATATATATGCGGATTAGACACCAAAAAACAAAAACACTCAACAAATGGCTACACTTTAAGGAATGTGTTTAGTGACGGCATCAGATTCCTAATTGATGGAAAAAGGTCTGGTGGTAAGAAAAGCTGCTTCTAGGAGGTTGTCAAGTGTTTTCGCTCGACGATTCCATTCTTGGGTGGTTGGTTTGGCCCTTGTTCCTATAACTCGAATACTAGCCCAGTATATCCCTTTTTAGTTTTACACCATTGTGAACCTTACGCCTTTTTTACCCTCTAATCGAGGTTCTCGGCATTGAAAAATCTTTGTAAACTAAATCACACGTGTATATGTTGACATTTAAGAGATATACAGTCAAGAAAATCAAGGGCAATGGTGATATACATGCGGATTAGACAACAAAAAACAAAAACGCTCAACAAATGGCTACAATTTAAGGAATGTGTTTAGTGACGGCATCAGATTCCTAATTAATGGAGAAAGGTCTGGTGGCCAGAAATGCTGCTTCTAGGAGGTTGTCAAGTGTTTTCGCTCGACGATTCCATTCCTGGGTGGTTGGTTAGGCCATTGTTCCTGTAACTCGAATCCTAGCCCGGTATATCCCATTTGAATTTTACACCATTGCGAACCTCACTCCTTTTTTACTCTTTGATCGAGGTTCTCAGCATTGAAAAATCTTCATAAACTAAATCACACATGTACATGTTGACATTTAAGAGATATACAGTCAAGAAAATCAAGGGCAATGGTGATATATATGCGGATTAGACGGCAAAAAAAAACACTCAACAAATGGCTATAATTAAAGGAATGTGTTCAGTGACGGCATCAGATTCCTAATTGATGGAGAAAGGTCTGGTGGCAAGAAAAGCTACTTCTAGGAGCTTGTCAAGTGTTTTCGCTCGACGATTCCATTCTTGGGTGGTTGGTTTGGCCCTTGTTCCTGTAACTCGAATCCTTGCCCAGTATATCCCATTTTAATTTTACACCATTGTGAACCTTACACCTTTTTTACTCTCTGATCGACGTTCTCGGCATTGAAAAATCTTCGTAAACTAAATCACACGTGTACATGTTGACATTTAAGAGATATACAATCAAGAAAATCAAGAGCAATAGTGATATATAGGCGGATTAGACACAAAAAAAAACACTTAACAAATGGCTACAATTTAAGGATTGTGTTTAGTGACGGCATCAGATTCCTAATTGACGGAGAAAGGTCTAGTGGCAAAAAAAGCTGATTCTAGGAGGTTATCAATTGATTTCGCTCGACGATTCCATTCTTGGGTGGTTGGTTTGGCCCTTGTTCCTGTAACTCGAATCCTAGCCCGGTATATCCCATTTTAATTTTACACCATTGTGAACCTAACCCCTTTTTTACTCTCTCATCGAGGTTGTCGGCATTGAAAACTCTTCGTAAACTAAATCACACGTGTATATGTTGACATTTAAGAGATATACAGTCAAGAAAATCAAGGGCAATGGTGATATATATGCGGATTAGACACCAATAAAAACACTCAACAAATGGCAACAATTTAAGGAATGTGTTTAGTGACGGCATCAGATTCCTAATTGATGGAAAAGGTCTGGTGGCAACAAAAGCTGCTTCTAGGAGGTTGTCAAGTGTTTTCGCTCGAAGATTCCATTCTTGGGTGGTTGGTTTGGCCCTTGTTCCTGTAAGTCGAATCCTAGACCGGTATATTCCGTTTTAATTTTACACCATTTTGAACCTTACGCCTTTTTGACTCTCTGATCGAGGTTCTCGGCATTGAAAAATCTTCCTAAACTAAATCACACGTGTATATGTTAACATTTAACAGATATACAATCAAGAAAATCAAGGGAAATGGTGATATATATGCGGATTAGACACCAAAACAAGCACTCAACAAATGGCTACAATTTAAGGAATGTGTTTAGTGAAGGCATCAGATTCCTAATTGATGGAGAAAGGTCTAGTGGCAAGAAAAGCAGCTTCGAGGTGGTTGTTAACTGTTTTCGCTCGACGATTCCATTCTTGGGTGGTTGGTTTGGCCCTTGTTCCTGTAACTCGAATCCTAGCCCGGTATATCCCATTTTAATTTTACACCATTGTGAACCTTACGCCTTTTTTACTCTCCGATCGAGGCTCTCGGCATTGAAAAATCTTCGTAAACTAAACCACACGTGTATATGTTGACATTTAAGAGATATACAGTCAAGAAAATCAAGGGTAATGTTGATATATATGCGGATTAGACACCAAAAAAAACCCTCAACAAATGGCTACAATTTAAGGAATGTGTTTAGTAACGGCATCAGATTCCTAATTAATGGAGAAAGGTCTTGTGGCAAGAAAAGCTGCTTCTAGGAGGTTGTCAAGTGTTTTCGCTTGACGATTCCATTCTTGGTTGGTTGGTTTGGCTCTTGTTCCTGTAACTCGAATCCTAGCCCGGTATATCCCATTTTAATTTTACACCATTGTGAACCTTACGCATTTTTTACTCTCTGATCGAGGTTCTCGGCATTGAAAAATCTTCGTAAACTAAATCACACGTGTATATGTTGACATTTATTAAATATACAGTCAAGAAAATCAAGGGCAATGGTGATATATATGCGGATTAGACACCAAAAAAAAAAACACTCAACAAATGGCTACAATTTAAGCAATGTGTTTAGTGACGGCATCAGATTCCTAATTGATGGAGAAAGGTCCAGTGGCAAGAAAAGCTGCTTCTAGGAGGTTGTCAAGTGTTTTCGCTCGAAGATTCCATTCTTGGGTGGTTGGTTTGGCCCTTGTTCCTGTAAGTCGAATCCTAGACCGGTATATCCCGTTTTAATTTTACACCATTTTGAACCTTACGCCCTTTTACTCTCTGATCGAGGTTCTCGACATTAAAAACTCTTCGTAAACTAAATCACACATGTATATGTTGACATTTAAGAGATATACGGTCAAGAAAATCAAGGGCAATGGTGACATATATGCGGATTAGGCACCATAGAAAAAACACTCAACAAATGGCTACAATTTAAGGAATGTGTTTAGTGACGGAATCAAATTCCTAATTGATGGAGAAAGGTCTGGTGGCAAGAAAAGTTGCTTCTAGGAGGTTGTCAAGTGTTTTCGCTCGACGATTCCATTCTTGGGTGGTTGGTTTGGCCCTTGTTCCTGTAACTCGAATCTTAGCCCGGTATATCTAATTTTAATTTTATACCATTGTGAATCTTACGCCTTTTTTACTCTCTGATCGAGGTTCTCGGCATTGAAAAATCTTCCTAAACTAAATCACACGTGTATATGTTAACATTTAACAGATATACAATCAAGAAAATCAAAGAAAATGGTGATATATATGCGGATTAGACACCAAAAAAAGCACTCAACAAATGGCTACAATTTAAGGAATGTGTTTAGTGAAGGCATCAGATTCCTAATTGATGGAGAAAGGTCTAGTGGCAAGAAAAGCAGCTTCTAGGAGGTTGTCAAGTGTTTTCGCTCGACGATTCCTTTCTTGGGTGGTTGGTTTGGCCCTTGTTCCTGTAACTCGAATCCTAGCCCGGTATATCCCATTTTAATTTTACACCATTGTGAACCTTTCGCCTTTTTTACACTCTGATCGAGGCTCTCGGCATTGAAAAATCTTGGTAAACTAAACCAGACGTGTATATGTTGACATTTAAGAGATATACAGTCAAGAAAATCAAGGGTAATGGTGATATATATGCGGATTAGACACCAAAAAAAAACCCTCAACAAATGGCTACAATTTAAGGAATGTGTTTAGTAACGGCATCAGATTCCTAATTAGTGGAGAAAGGTCTGGTGGCAAGAAAAGCTGCTTCTAGGATCTTGTCAAGTGTTTTCACTGGACGATTCCATTCTTGGGTGGTTGGTTTGGCCCTTGTTCCTGTAACTCGAATCCTAGCCCGGTATACCCCATTTTAATTTTACACCATTGTGAACCTTACGCCTTTTTTACTCTTTGATCGAGGTTCTCGACACTGAAAAATCTTCGTAAACTAAATCACACGTGTATATGTTGACATTTAAGAGATATACAGTCAAGAAAATCAAGGGCAATGGTGATATATATGCGGATTAGACAACAAAAAACAAAAACGCTTAACAAATGGCTACAATTTAAGGAATGTGTTTAGTGACGGCATCAGATTCCTAATTGATGCAGAAAGGTCTGGTGGCCAGAAATGCTGCTTCTATGAGGCTGTCAAGTGTTTTCGCTCGACGATTCCATTCTTGGGTGGTTGGTTAGGCCATTGTTCCTGTAACTCGAATCCTAGCCCGGTATATCCCATTTTAATTTTACACCATTATGAACCTCACTCCTTTTTTACCCTTTGATCGAGGTTCTCAGCATTGAAAAATCTTCGTAAACTAAATCACACGTGTATATGTTGACATTTAAGAGATATACAGTCAAGAAAATCAAGGGCAATGGTGATATATATGTGGATTAGACGGCAAAAAAAAAAACACTCAACAAATGGCTATAATTAAAGGAATGTGTTTAGTGACGGCATCAGATTCCTAATTGATGGAGAAAGGTCTGGTGGCAAGAAAAGCTACTTCTAGGAGCTTGTCAAGTGTTTTCGGTCGACGATTCCATTCTTGGGTGATTGGTTTGGCCCTTGTTCCTGTAACTCGAATCCAAGCCCGGTATAACCCATTTTAATTTTACACCATTGTGAACCTTACACCTTTTTTACTCTTTGATCGAGTTTCTCGGCATTGAAAAATCTTCGTAAACTTAATCACACGTGTATATGTTGACAGTTAAGAGATATACAGTCAAGAAAATCAAGGGCAATGGTGATATATATGCGGATTAGACACCAAAAAACAAAAACACTCAACAAATGGATACAATTTAAGGAATGTATTTAGTGACGGCATCAGATTCCTAATTGATGGAGAGAGTGTTGATACATATTTGTGGACACGACTCACGGAACGAGAACTCGAAGACCAAAGACCATCGAAGTTCGAGATGAGTTTACAACTATAGAAGATAAAGACAAAGCTACAGCCAAGGGGGAGTTTGTTGATGCACTTATGTCTGTACTTTGTCTGTATTCGGTCGAGATGTAAACGATGTCCGTGTTAGTGTTGTAAGTTGACCAAGTCAACCGTCCTCCTGGTTTGACTTGGCTCAACAGTTAGAAATTTGTTTGTAAAGTGTCTGAGTCGAAAGGTGGGCCATCGAAGGATAATGTATATCCTTCGATGAGCTCGAAAGATGTCCACGAAGGATACTGATGGACTTCGAAGGATATGCTATCCTTCGAAGTATATATGGATCCTTCGATGGCAATTGTGGTCGACAGATGGTCCTTCGGACAGTCTGTCTAATCCTTTGACCAGACCTGCTGTGTGTGGGTATAAATACCCATGTAGTGTGTTGTGTTAAGTGAGACAAGAAAGAGACTTGAGAGGCTTGTGAGATAGATGCACACATAGAGAGAGTGTGAGAGCATTCTATCCAAACACACACACACACACTAGAGAGTTTGCAAGTTAGATTTGTAAACATTGTGCTTGTAACCGGAACCTTCATTCGTATTAATACAGTGGTGTTAATCGGTGAATCATTGTGTGTTTGTGTTTATGCTTGTCTCAACCCGGTTTGCTTGCTAGCTTGGATTCCGCACTCGCTAGTGGGTTTGTATAACAAGGTTTAGGTTCGTCATCCTCCGAAGAGGGACCTACAAGTGGTATCAGAGCTAAGGCTCTTTACCTTGTTTAAAATCGGGTTTTTGTTCAAATTTTGGGTTGTTTTTTTCGTCAGATCTGGAAAACCCAGTTGCCATGTTCTTGATGTGTTCTTGAAGTTCGTGACAGATCTTCATATTTCGAAAGATAATATATCATTTCGAAAGGTCAAGCAGTTCATCGAAGGGTCATCTCAACTACTTCGATAGATCATTCTTGTTTCGAAGGGTCAAATTTTTGAAAGATCAGTTCTGACAGCAGCTGATGTGTGTCAGATCCAGATCTGACATGTGCCAGTAAAGTCAACTTCACAACCTTCGAAAGATCACTCTTTTCTCGAAGGATTATCCAACAACCTCGAAAGATCAAATCTGTTCGAAAGACAGAAACTGATCTGTGAATCATCTTTCGAGACCGAAAGATCTGTGCTCGAAACCCCCAACAAATTCGAAGGATGTTTTATTGATTGTTGTGCGCCGACCCAAGATAACAAATTAATTTTTGTTGGCTGTTGTGCAAATATTAAATCACCGCCCTATTAGACCAATTGAATACAAGAGAATAGGGTCGGTTGTTGTGTGTGTCTCGAGCCATTTGACCGCCCCAATAGACCAATACCTTGGTTGTGTGTTGTCGGTGTTCTCAGCCCAAGGAATCGGCCCACAAGCAATTAAATACTCAGTTTGTTTGCACCGCCAAAAATAAAAAAAAAAAAGATACTTTGTGGTTTATTGTGCACCGCCCAAAAGGGACTAATCTTTGTGTGTGATCATCTCACAAGGGACAGCCGCCCAATTGACCACTAATCAACTTGTTGTTTGTTGTTGGATTCAAGACAAATTCCACTGCCCATAAAAAGACATTTGGTTGTTGCGGTTGTTGTGCACCTCCAAATTGACCAATAAATTTTGCTTGTTGTTTGTGCTCACCACCCAAGACAGCCTAATTTTTGTGGATTATAGTCCACCGCCCAAGGAACTGTCCTTTGTTTGATTGATGCAAGTGCAATAATCACTTTGGATAGAGGGTCCTACAAACCGCCCAAGTGATTAATTGTTTTTGTTTTGGTAGTTGTTTGTGTTCGGCCCAATAAATCAATAGAAGTTTATTGTTTGTGCACGGCCCAAGGCACCGCCTCCCACAAGAAACTAAATAATTTTCAAAAGCCCACTTTCTGTTATTTGTTGTGCACGGCCGACGTTTAGAAAATCACCAAAGCCCAAGATCTGCTAATCATTTTTATTTTCGTTTGTATCAACTTATGAAATATCATCTTTCGAGACCGGTTTGGTGTTTATCTTTCGTGTGATCTTTCGGTTGATCCTTCGACAGTGGAAAATACACGTGTACAAATTGTATCTCCATCAAGGGCCGAATCTCCCACATCATCTCGAATAACTGCAGAAATGGGAATAAACGGTCAATGGGATCCATCCGCATGGTCTTTGAATCCGTATTCATCTAATACGCAATCATCTACTTCTCAATCTGATCAAGATTTCAAGAATGCTTGGATGCAGGCTATAACCCCACGTTCAACTGCCATGATATCTGCAAATCAGTGGGCATCAGTTACAATTCAAAGGCAAAGTGAACCGAAAATAACGACAGATTGTTTTGGAAATCCAATACAAGTTCCTGTAAAGCCGGCTCCAACCACAGATTTGAATGGAAATCCATTAACCCCAGTTGGTTTACAACACCATCGTTCTACTGTAGAACCATCATCTTTTGATTCAAAGAACAGTAGTCAGACAAAATCGGCGTTGTATGCTGAAATTGTCAAAGATGCAAGCAATGGTGAATCCTCGGGAAATGATGACAGTTCTGAACATGACAGAAGTTCAGATGAAGATGTTTCAACTTCAGTTGAGGGTGATACGATTTCAAGTTCAAACGAGAATGGATATGAATGTGAATCATCAAGGGAGGTTATTAATTCTGATGCAGAAAAGCCAACACCTGAGAGTGATTCCAGTCAGGTATGTGATTCTAAACCTGATTCTATTTCTGCTGTTGTTGAATGTGAGAAATGCTTAGATTATGCAGAAAAGGAAAGTAAGCTTGAAATTACACTGCAACACAATCAACAATTGATTGTTGATCTTGCTAAAGCATCTGAGGCTAACTTCTTCTTAACCAAAAATGAAAAAGAGTTTAAAGAAACAATTAAGTCACTTAAGCATGATGTTTCTGAACTTCAAAAGGCTGTTTTAAGAAAACAATATGCTAATAACAACTTAATTGACACAATTGAGAAACAGATGGTTGAGCTAGCCACAGCAAAGTGTGAATGTGAAACAATCAAGCAGAAATTGGAAAGTTATTCCAATTCCCGCTATGTTTTAGATCACATTATTGATGTGCAAAAGAAAAAGAAGGATGAGAAATTCACTGGGGTAGGATTCAAATAATGTCCTCCTCCAATGAATCACAACTATTCCAAGATGCCTGATCACGAGGAGATGCCCCGGTTTGAACCTACAGTGCCACTCAATCTCGATGATTTTGCAGTAGGCCTTGGGTTCAAAACAGGTACATCATCCTCGGGGCAATCTGAGTCTGAGAAAGTGAAAACTTCATCGTTTGTTAAGGAACAGAGTCCTCCCATCATTGAGGATGCTGATTCTTCAGACGATGAATCTGAAGAAAATGAGAAACCACAGTCTAACTTGGTTACACCTGAAATTCCAATTGAGAATCACATTTTGTGTGATCCCCCGGTGAAACCAAGTAAGATTGAAACATCAAAGGCAATGAAGCCAAATGTACCTAGCATTGAAAAGAATAACTTGTTGTATACGCTCAAGGGAGACAGTAAAATTTATTCTGACAAGGATTTTCCAATCAAAAACGTAAATCAAGAGTTAATTGAGAAAATTTTTGAAGGAAGAACTGACAAGTTTTTGGGAAACAAAGGTAACAAAATCACTGTTACTCAATGTGAACCCGTTCCGTGTGAAGTAATTAGAAAACAATACGGAAATCAAAAACAGTCAACTGAGCGAAAACAACAAGTGAATTCTGGAAAAGGTAAAGAGCAGGTACAGGAAAAGAAAGCTCAAAAGGCTCAAGCACCAAAAGTACAGCAGCTTAAAACTGCACAACCTAAGGTTCAACAACCTAAGGTTGAACAGCCTAAAGCTCCTCAACCTAAGGCTGCACAACCCAAAATTCTACAATCTAGGGTTGAGCAACCTAAGGTTCCTAGGGTGCAAAACAAGAGAGCTCCTGTCAAGAAAGGAGAACAGAAAATGAACTTTGTTGAATCAAAGGGTACGGACAAACTGGAAACATTTCAAAATAAATCTAACATTGAATTCATAAAACAAGTTAGAATTTTAAAGCGAAATGATGAGAACAATTATACCCAGCAAACAAATGGATGTGACTTAGGTCCTAGCACATCTAAATCACAAAGTTCACAAAGTTCAGTTTCTGGTTCTCAGTCGGGTCATCAACACGTTTCTCCGAGGTTTGTAGAGCGGAGAATGTGTTTTGAATGTGGTACAATTGGACATATAATTCGAAATTGTCCATATCTTCATAAGTTGAAAGCAAAGGTTGATGATCCCCGTGAACAAAATCATGCCGCCCAAGAGAATAGAAAAGGCAAACAGGGCGAAAGCAAGAAAAAGGACCGGAAGATAAACTTCGTGAAATCAAGAGGGACTGATAAAATTGATACTTTCAAAAGCAAATCCAATAAGGATTTTGTTAAACAAAGTAAAATTTTGAAAAGAAACAGTCAAAACAACTACACACAACACACAAACGGTTGTGATGTAGGACCAAGTACCTCAAGATCGCGAAGTTCATCATCCAGCTATTACAATTATGATACTCCGAGGTTTGTTGAGCGGAGATCATGCTTTGAATGCTGTGAGTATGGACACATCATTAAGAATTGTCCATATCTCACCAAGAGAAAGTCAAAAATTGATGCATCCCATGGTAACACTTACCATAAAAGATCTGTTTCACCAAAACAGGACCCTCGTCTTGTTAAACAACGAGAAAAGAAACAGAAAAAGAAACAAAGAAAAGAAGTTGAAAAGGCTTTGAAACCGAGGGTTATCCAAACAAAATCTTTTAAATCAGATGTTAAACATGAAAAACAGAAAGAGATTTGGATACCAAAACCGGTAACTGTTTCAGGGGGAGCTACATCAATTCCGAATCATCGGGAAATGGATGTTACAATCCTCGATGATGACGGACGACCCAAGTCTGTGAGGGCTTGGGTCCCCCTCTCCAACTAATCTCTGAATGAGTGTGCAGGATGTTCCAGGAGGAACTATTGATAGTTTTAGGATTGTTGATAGTGGAGCGTCCATGCACAAGATTGGCGACATATTACTCCGAAATATTGTTATATCTAGGAGAATGTTGTTGTCATTGATGGAGAGAGAGAGGAAAGAAAAAGAGAAAGAAGAAGAACGTGGTTGAATGAAGTTGCAAAACTCGACCAGATGAAGAACGCGCCAAAATTTGGTTGCTATGGTTTTTAATCAGGTTCTCAGGAAAGAATACAAGGAACGATGTGCGGATGCCGTGGTGTAGATTGAACATCCACACACCGCTTCTCAAGAGGAAGACAACGACCTTCGCTGGTGTAATGTGGAAGACCAGCCGGAACAAAAGGTTTTTGATCATGTTGCTGTGGAGAGATTTCTTAGTAGCTGCAAAATCGACTTTGAAATCCACACCGGGTGGATATCCAGTTGGGAGAGCGCTCAGATTCCGTGCAATGCATGAAACAGTTGCAGGATACGGTTTTAAATTTCTAACCTCTCCTTTGCTTGTCGATACTTAAGCTGCTTTATGAATTATATCGTCTCGTACAGCACTCTTTGGCCTGACACGTTGATCTCGCATATCACCTCACACGTGATTGTTTCTCTATGAAACTCGTCAATGTTGTTATGGTCCGCACCGCTTACCGACGTGCCAACTGATTTTCCCAAAATTCGATAAATCTTTTCTGATAAAAAACTTAATTTGGGTAACCGGCATTAAGGTCAAGCAAGAGTAAAACCAACATCGGAAAATCATTTTTGTAAATACTTTGTGTTTTTAAATTTGTCTTAGTTTATTGATTTTAGGGGGAGTAAATCCAAAAGTCTGAAAATCCAAAAACATCGAAAAATTTCAAAAACCCAAAAACAATAGAAAATCAAAAATGAGTTTCCTGGCGAGAAAAAGAGAAAATGATAGTACATCAGTGGTCTATCCAAACCTCTTTAAACCCTAAATGAAAAACGATAAGTAGCTCTATATAAGATGTATCGGTAGGCTCACAATCATTTTAAAGTGTGCAGGGTGATATAAATCTTAAACCGACTGAAGACCAGGTGGGAACCATTCATTGGCATATGGTCTTAGTACCGAAATTTCGTTTGATAGATTGCCGAGGTTCTGAGATATTCGGTCTTTATGCTGCTTATCATCTGGGTATCATGGTTGTATCTTTTACCGAAAAATAACGGGGACGCAAGTCTAGATCTTCCATGATACTATACATACGTGTACATATTGCATACTGCTTTCGACCTCAATAAGTGATAAACAATCACATGTCCATATCAAATAAGTGATAAAATATCACATTTATCCGGGTGTCAAGTTCGTCTCTCTGCTGTACGGAAGTACTGACCTGTTCACGGACTTGCACCTGTGCCCTCATGCATATGAAAATCAAGTTCCTCATCAATAAGTGATTATATCACAAAGGACTTGTTTTCAAATCAAAATAAGTGAGAATCTCACATCATATACGGTCAAACAGATGATAATCGGTATACTCACCGGTAAGATGAACCCTCGTGCATACCTTGATACGGGAATGTGTCGTGATGTGGATGAACACCGGTCGGTAAGTATAAATCATACATTAACGTATCCTCTAAACATGATTACATCTGATAAGTTGAGCTTAAGTGGACAACAATACCGATAATTGTTATAGGATGCTTATCTTAATGTTAACTAACTGAACAACAAGAGCGTTTTGGCATGACCGTACACTGATATGATTCCCTTACCCTCGAAACTCGCAAAAAGAATGTAGGTATATATTTATTTACTGCTTTCAGTATTTACATTTAGAAAAGTCAAAAATACCAAAAAGATTTTAGGTGTGTTTTAATATAAACTTTATAAAAGCCAAAAAGATTTTATTTCTAATTTATTTTCGATCGTACGATGTTGGAGCTCGAGTCTTCGTTACCTGAAACCTGAACGAAAACCGAACTGACTAAATCTTCATAAACGGTCGAAATTTGCATGTTTTGAAAGTTGAAATCTGAAATTGATAAATTTGAAAAACTTTCAAACTGTCGGACGGTGTTTGATTGTGACATGGTCATCCGTGTGTCACTTGTTTATGATTAACTATATTCCAAGCAGTTGTTCTCATTACGCGTTTAGATTTCTTGCATGTGCAGATTCTAAAGGCTGGGAGAACATAGTCGATGACAAAGCTTTGGAATGAATACGCAACATGAAGGCACTCAAACGATGAAGATGATCGAGTTGCCGCTGGCCATCATCAACACCACAAGGATCTCACTTCATAAAGATAAAGTCCATTCACGAGCATAACTCAAGGGGGAGCTTATGTTAAGGGGGAGTCTGTCAACACACTTCCTATATGATACGGGTAGTTTGTTGATACACTCTCTGCTCTCAAGATGTGAAGACTTTCAAGATCCTCCGACATTGAAGACATCAAGGCGAATCTTGTGAGTAGTGTCCAAGGGGGAGTTTGTTGATACATATTTGTGGACACGACTCACGGAACGAGAACTCGAAGACCAAAGACCATCGAAGTTCGAGATGAGTTTACAACTATAGAAGATAAAGACAAAGCTACAGCCAAGGGGGAGTTTGTTGATGCACTTATGTCTGTACTTTGTCTGTATTCGGTCGAGATGTAAACGATGTCCGTGTTAGTGTTGTAAGTTGACCAAGTCAACCGTCCTCCTGGTTTGACTTGGCTCAACAGTTAGAAATTTGTTTGTAAAGTGTCTGAGTCGAAAGGTGGGCCATCGAAGGATAATGTATATCCTTCGATGAGCTCGAAAGATGTCCACGAAGGATACTGATGGACTTCGAAGGATATGCTATCCTTCGAAGTATATATGGATCCTTCGATGGCAATTGTGGTCGACAGATGGTCCTTCGGACAGTCTGTCTAATCCTTTGACCAGACCTGCTGTGTGTGGGTATAAATACCCATGTAGTGTGTTGTGTTAAGTGAGACAAGAAAGAGACTTGAGAGGCTTGTGAGATAGATGCACACATAGAGAGAGTGTGAGAGCATTCTATCCAAACACACACACACACACTAGAGAGTTTGCAAGTTAGATTTGTAAACATTGTGCTTGTAACCGGAACCTTCATTCGTATTAATACAGTGGTGTTAATCGGTGAATCATTGTGTGTTTGTGTTTATGCTTGTCTCAACCCGGTTTGCTTGCTAGCTTGGATTCCGCACTCGCTAGTGGGTTTGTATAACAAGGTTTAGGTTCGTCATCCTCCGAAGAGGGACCTACAGAGAGGTCTGGTGGTAAGAAAAGCTGCTTCTAAAAGGTTGTCAAGTGTTTTCGCTCGACGATTCCATTCTTGGGTGGTTGGTTTGGCCCTTGTTCCTATAACTCGAATCCTAGCCCGGTATATCCCATTTTAATTTTACACCATTGTGAAACTTACGCATTTTTTACTCTCTGATCGAGGTTCTCGGCATTGAAAAATCTTCGTAAACTAAATCACACGTGTATATGTTGACATTTATTAAATATACAGTCAAGAAAATCAAGGGCAATGGTGATATATATGCGGATTAGACACCAAAAAAAAAACACTCAACAAATGGCTACAATTTAAGGAATGTGTTTAGTGAAGGCATCAGATTCCTAATTGATGGAGAGAGGTCTGGTGGTAAGAAAAGCTGCTTCTAAAAGGTTGTCAAGTGTTTTCGCTCGACGATTCCATTCTTGGGTGGTTGGTTTGGCCCTTGTTCCTGTAACTCGAATCCTAGCCCGGTATATCCCATTTTAATTTTACACCATTGTGAACCTTTCGCCTTTTTTACACTCTGATCGAGGCTCTCGGCATTGAAAAATCTTCGTAAACTAAACCAGACGTGTATATGTTGACATTTAAGAGATATACAGTCAAGAAAATCAAGGGTAATGGTGATATATATGCGGATTAGACACCAAAAAAAAACCCTCAACAAATGGCTACAATTTAAGGAATGTGTTTAGTAACGGCATCAGATTCCTAATTAGTGGAGAAAGGTCTGGTGGCAAGAAAAGCTGCTTCTAGGATCTTGTCAAGTGTTTTCACTCGACGATTCCATTCTTGGGTGGTTGGTTTGGCCCTTGTTCCTGTAACTCGAATCCTAGCCCGGTATACCCCATTTTAATTTTACACCATTGTGAACCTTACGCCTTTTTTACTCTTTGATCGAGGTTCTCGACACTGAAAAATCTTCGTAAACTAAATCACACGTGTATATGTTGACATTTAAGAGATATACAGTCAAGAAAATCAAGGGCAATGGTGATATATATGCGGATTAGACAACAAAAAACAAAAACGCTTAACAAATGGCTACAATTTAAGGAATGTGTTTAGTGACGACATCAGATTCCTAATTGATGCAGAAAGGTCTGGTGGCCAGAAATGCTGCTTCTATGAGGCTGTCAAGTGTTTTCGCTCGACGATTCCATTCTTGGGTGGTTGGTTAGGCCATTGTTCCTGTAACTCGAATCCTAGCCCGGTATATCCCATTTTAATTTTACACCATTGTGAACCTCACTCCTTTTTTACCCTTTGATCGAGGTTCTCAGCATTGAAAAATCTTTGTAAACTAAATCACACGTGTATATGTTGACATTTAAGAGATATACAGTCAAGAAAATCAAGGGCAATGGTGATATATATGTGGATTAGACGGCAAAAAAAAAAACACTCAACAAATGGCTATAATTAAAGGAATGTGTTTAGTGACGGCATCAGATTCCTAATTGATGGAGAAAGGTCCAGTGGCAAGAAAAGCTGCTTCTAGGAGGTTGTCAAGTGTTTTCGCTCGAAGATTCCATTCTTGGGTGGTTGGTTTGGCCCTTGTTCCTGTAAGTCAAATCCTAGACCGGTATATCCCGTTTTAATTTTACACCATTTTGAACCTTACACCCTTTTACTCTCTGATCGAGGTTCTCGACATTGAAAAATCTTCGTAAACTAAATCACACGTGTATATGTTGACATTTAAGAGATATACGGTCAAGAAAATCAAGGGCAATGGTGACATATATGTGGATTAGGCACCATAGAAAAAACACTCAACAAATGGCTACAATTTAAGGAATGTGTTTAGTGACGGAATCAAATTCCTAATTGATGGAGAAAGGTCTGGTGGCAAGAAAAGTTGCTTCTAGGAGGTTGTCAAGTGTTTTGACTCGACGATTCCATTCTTGGGTGGTTGGTTTGGCCCTTATTCCTGTAACTCGAATCTTAGCCCGGTATATCTAATTTTAATTTTATACCATTGTGAATCTTACGCCTTTTTTACTCTCTGATCGAGGTTCTCGGCATTGAAAAATCTTCCTAAACTAAATCACACGTGTATATGTTAACATTTAACAGATATACAATCAAGAAAATCAAAGGAAATGGTGATATATATGCGGATTAGACACCAAAAAAAGCACTCAACAAATGGCTACAATTTAAGGAATGTGTTTAGTGAAGGCATCAGATTCCTAATTGATGGAGAAAGGTCTAGTGGCAAGAAAAGCAGCTTCTAGGAGGTTGTCAAGTGTTTTCGCTCGACGATTCCATTCTTGGGTGGTCGGTTTGGCCCTTGTTCCTGTAACTCGAATCCTAGCCCGGTATGTCCCATTTTAATTTTACACCATTGTGAACCTTACGCCTTTTTTACTCTCTGATCGAGGCTCTCGGCATTGAAAAATCTTCGTAAACTAAACCAGACGTGTATATGTTGACATTTAAGAGATATACATACAAGAAAATCAAGGGTAATGGTGATATATATGCGGATTAGACACCAAAAAAAAACCCTCAACAAATGGCTACAATTTAAGGAATGTGTTTAGTAACGGCATCAAATTCCTAATTAATGGAGAAAGGTCTGGTGGCAAGAAAAGCTGCTTCTAGGATCTTGTCAAGTGTTTTCACTCGACGATTCCATTCTTGGGTGGTTGGTTTGGCCCTTGTTCCTGTAACTCGAATCCTAGCCCGGTATACCCCATTTTAATTTTACACCATTGTGAACCTTACGCCTTTTTTACTCTTTGATCGAGGTTCTCGACACTGAAAAATCTTCGTAAACTAAATCACACGTGTATATGTTGACATTTAAGAGATATACAGTCAAGAAAATCAAGGGCAATGGTGATATATATGCGGATTAGACAACAAAAAACAAAAACGCTCAACAAATGGCTACAATTTAAGGAATGTGTTTAGTGACGGCATCAGATTCCTAATTGATGGAGAAAGGTCTGGTGGCCAGAAATGCTGCTTCTATGAGGCTGTCAAGTGTTTTCGCTCGACGATTCCATTCTTGGGTGGTTGGTTAGGCCATTGTTCCTGTAACTCGAATCCTAGCCCGGTATATCCCATTTTAATTTTACACCATTGTGAACCTCACTCCTTTTTTACCCTTTGATCGAGGTTCTCAGCATTGAAAAATCTTCGTAAACTAAATCACACGTGTATATGTTGACATTTAACAGATATACAGTTAAGAAAATCAAGGGCAATGGTGATATATATGCGGATTAGACGGAAAAAAAAAACCCTCAACAAATGGCTACAATTTAAGGAATGTGTTTAGTAACGGCATCAGATTCCTAATTAATGGAGAAAGGTCTGGTGGCAAGAAAAGCTACTTCTAGGAGCTTGTCAAGTGTTTTCGCTCGACGATTCCATTCTTGGGTGATTGGTTTGGCCCTTGTTCCTGTAACTCGAATCCAAGCCCGGTATAACCCATTTTAATTTTACACCATTGTGAACCTTACGCCTTTTTTACTCTTTGATCGAGGTTCTCGACACTGAAAAATCTTCGTAAACTAAATCACACGTGTATATGTTGACATTTAAGAGATATACAGTCAAGAAAATCAAGGGCAATGGTGATATATATGCGGATTAGACAACAAAAAACAAAAACGCTCAACAAATGGCTACAATTTATGGAATGTGTTTAGTGACGGCATCATCTTCCTCATTGATGGAGAAAGGTCTGGTGGCCAGAAATGCTGCTTCTATGAGGCTGTCAAGTGTTTTCGCTCGACGATTCCATTCTTGGGTGGTTGGTTAGGCCATTGTTCCTGTAACTCGAATCCTAGCCCGGTATATCCCATTTTAATTTTACACCATTGTGAACCTCACTCCTTTTTTACCCTTTGATCGAGGTTCTCAGCATTGAAAAATCTTCGTAAACTAAATCACACGTGTATATGTTGACATTTAAGAGATATACAGTCAAGAAAATCAAGGGCAATGGTGATATATATGCGGATTAGACGGAAAAAAAAAACACTCAATAAATGGCTATAATTAAAGGAATGTGTTTAGTGACGGCATCAGATTCCTAATTGATGGAGAAAGGTCTGGTGGCAAGAAAAGCTACTTCTAGGAGCTTGTCAAGTGTTTTCGCTCGACGATTCCATTCTTGGGTGATTGGTTTGGCCCTTGTTCCTGTAACTCGAATCCAAGCCCGGTATAACCCATTTTAATTTTACACCATTGTGAACCTTACGCCTTTTTTACTCTTTGATCGAGGTTCTCGGCATTGAAAAATCTTTGTAAACTTAATCACACGTGTATATGTTGACAGTTAAGAGATATACAGTCAAGAAAATCAAGGGCAATGGTGATATATATGCGGATTAGACACCAAAAAACAAAAACACTCAACAAATGGATACAATTTAAGGAATGTGTTTAGTGACGGCATCAGATTCCTAATTGATGGAGAGAGGTCTGGTGGAAAGAAAAGCTGCTTCTAAAAGGTTGTCAAGTGTTTTCGCTCGACGATTCCATTCTTGGGTGGTTGGTTTGGCCCTTGTTCCTGTAAGTCAAATCCTAGACCGGTATATCCCGTTTTAATTTTACACCATTTTGAACCTTACGCCTTTTTTACTCTCTGATCGACGTTCTCGGCATTGAAAAATCTTCGTAAACTAAATTACACGTGTATATGTTGACATTTAAGAGATATATAATCAAGAAAATCAAGGGCAATAGTGATATATATGCGGATTAGACACCAAAAAAAAAAAAACACTTAACAAATGGCTACAATTTAAGGATTGTGTTTAGTGACGGCATCAGATTCCTAATTGATGGAGAAAGGTCTGGTGGCAAGAAAAGGTGCTTCTAGGAGGTTGTCAAGTGTTTTCGCTCGACGATTCCATTCTTGGGTGGTTGGTTTGGCCCTTGTTCCTGTAACTCGAATCTTAGCCCGGTATATCTAATTTTAATTTTATACCATTGTGAATCTTACGCCTTTTTTACTCTCTGATCGAGGTTCTCGGCATTAAAAAATCTTCCTAAACTAAATCACACGTGTATATGTTAACATTTAACAGATATACAATCAAGAAAATCAAGGAAATGGTGATATATATGCGGATTAGACACCAAAAAAACCACTCAACCAATGGCTACAATTTAAGGAATGTGTTTAGTGAAGGCATCAGATTCCTAATTGATGGAGAAAGGTCTAGTGGCAACAAAAGCAGCTTCTAGGAGGTTGTCAAGTGTTTTCGCTCGACGATTCCATTCTTGGGTGGTTGGTTTGGCCCTTGTTCCTGTAACTCGAATCCTAGCCCGGTATATCCCATTTTAATTTTACACATTTGTGAACCTTACGCCTTTTTTACTCTCTGATCGAGGCTCTCGGCATTGAAAAATCTTCGTCAACTAAACCAGACGTGTATATGTTGACATTTAAGAGATATACAGTCAAGAAAATCAAGGGTAATGGTGATATATATGCGGATTAGACACCAAAAAAAAAAAAAAACCCTCAACAAATGGCTACAATTTAAGGAATGTGTTTAGTAACAGCATCAGATTCCTAATTAATGGAGAAAGCTCTGGTGGCAAGAAAAGCTGCTTCTAGGATCTTGTCAAGTGTTTTCACTCGACGATTCCATTCTTGGGTGGTTGGTTTGGCCCTTGTTCCTGTAACTCGAATCCTAGCCCGGTATACCCCATTTTAATTTTACACCATTGTGAACCTTACGCCTTTTTTACTCTTTGATCGAGGTTCTCGACACTGAAAAATCTTCGTAAACTAAATCACACATATATATGTTGACATTTAAGAGATATACAGTCAAGAAAATCATGGGCAATGGTGATATATATGCGGATTAGAAAAACAAAAAACAAAAACGCTCAACAAATGGCTACAATTTAAGGAATGTCTTTAGTGACGGCATCAGATTCCTAATTGATGGAGAAAGGTCTGGTGGCCAGAAATGCTGCTTCTATGAGGTTGTCAAGTGTTTTCCCTCGACGATTCCATTCTTGGGTGGTTGGTTAGGCCATTGTTCCTGCAACTCGAATCCTAGCCCGGTATATCCCATTTTAATTTTACACCATTGTGAACCTCACTCCTTTTTTACCCTTTGATCGAGGTTCTCAGCATTGAAAAATCTTCGTAAACTAAATCACACGTGTATATGTTGACATTTAAGAGATATACAGTCAAGAAAATCAAGGGCAATGGTGATATATATGCGGATTAGACGGCAAAAAAAAAAACACTCAACAAATGGCTATAATTAAAGTAATGTGTTTAGTGACGGCATCAGATTCCTAATTGATGGAGAAAGGTCTGGTGGCAAGAAAAGCTACTTCTAGGAGCTTGTCAAGTGTTTTCGCTCGACGATTCCATTCTTGGGTGATTGGTTTGGCCCTTGTTCCTGTAACTCGAATCCAAGCCCGGTATAACCCATTTTAATTTTACACCATTGTGAACCTTACGCCTTTTTTACTCTTTGATCGAGGTTCTCGGCATTGAAAAATCTTCGTAAACTTAATCACACGTGTATATGTTGACAGTTAAGAGATATACAGTCAAGAAAATCAAGGGCAATGGTGATATATATGCGGATTAGACACCAAAAAACAAAAACACTCAACAAATGGATACAATTTAAGGAATGTGTTTAGTGACGGCATCAGATTCCTAGTTGATGGAGAGAGGTCTGGTGGTAAGAAAAGCTGCTTCTAGAAGGTTGTCAAGTGTTTTCGCTCGACGATTCCATTCTTGGGTGGTTGGTTTGGCCCTTGTTCCTATAACTCGAATCCTAGCCCGGTATATCCCATTTTAATTTTACACCATTGTGAACCTTACGCCTTTTTTACTCTCTGATCGACGTTCTCGGCATTGAAAAATCTTGGTAAACTAAATCACACGTGTATATGTTGACATTTAAGCGATATACAATCAAGAAAATCAAGGGCAATAGTGATATATATGCGGATTAGACACCAAAAAAAAAAACTTAACAAATGGCTATAATTTAAGGATTGTGTTTAGTGACGGCATCAGATTCCTAATTGATGGAGAAAGGTCTGGTGGCAAAAAAAGCTGATTCTAGGAGGTTGTCAAGTGATTTCGCTCGACGATTCCATTTTTGGGTGGTTGGTTTGGCCCTTGTTCATGTAACTCGAATCCTAGCCCGGTATATCTAATTTTAATTTTACACCATTGTGAACCTTACGCCTTTTTTACTCTCTCATCGAGGTTGTCGGCATTGAAAACTCTTCGTAAACTAAATCACACGTGTATATGTTGACATTTAAGAGATATACAGTCAAGAAAATCAAGGGCAATGGTGATATATATGCGGATTAGACACCAAAAAATAAAACACTCAACAAATGGCTATAATTTAAGGAATCTGTTTAGTGACGGCATCAGATTCCTAATTGATGGAGAAAGGTCCGGTGGCAAGAAAAGCTGCTTCTAGGAGGTTGTCAAGTGTTTTCGCTCGAAGATTCCATTCTTGGGTGGTTGGTTTGACCCTTGTTCCTGTAAGTCGAATCCTAGACCGGTATATCCCGTTTTAATTTTACACCATTTTGAACCTTACGCCCTTTTACTCTCTGATCGAGGTTCTCGGCATTGAAAAATCTTCGTAAACTAAATCACACGTGTATATGTTGACATTTAAGAGATATACGGTCAAAAAAATCAAGGGCAATGGTGACATATATGCGGATTAGGCACCAAAGAAAAAACACTCAACAAATGGCTACAATTTACAGAATGTGTTTAGTGACGGAATCCATTTCCTAATTGATGGAGAAAGGTCTGGTGGCAAGAAAAGTTGCTTCTAGGAGGTTGGCAAGTGTTTTCGCTCGACGATTCCATTCTTGGGTGGTTGGTTTGGCCCTTGTTCCTGTAACTCGAATCCTAGCCCGATATATCCCATTTTAATTTTACACCATTGTGAACCTTACGCCTTTTTTACTCTCTGATCGACGTTCTCGGCATTGAAAAATCTTCGTAAACTAAATCACACGTGTATATGTTGACATTTAAGAGATATACAATCAAGAAAATCAAGGGCAATAGTGATATATATGCGGATTAGACACCAAAAAAAAACACCTAATAAATGGCTACAATTTAAGGATTGTGTTTAGTGACGGCATCAGATTCCTAATTGATGGAGAAAAGTCTGGTGAAAAAAAAAGCTGATTCTAGGAGGTTGTCAAGTGATTTCGCTCGACGATTCCATTCTTGGGTGGTTGGTTTGGCCCTTGTTCCTGTAACTCGAATCCTAGCCCGGTATATCCCATTTTAATTTTACACCATTGTGAACCTTACGCCTTTTTTACTCTCTAATCGAGGTTGTCGGCATTGAAAACTCTTCGTAAACTAAATCACACGTGTATATGTTGACATTTAAGAGATATACAGTCAAGAAAATCAAGGGCAATGGTGATATATATGCGGATTAGACACCAAAAAAAACACTCAACAAATGGCTACAATTTAAGGAATGTGTTTAGTGACGGCATCAGATTCCTAATTGATGGAGAAAGGTCCGGTGGCAAGAAAAGCTGCTTCTAGGAGGTTGTCAAGTGTTTTCGCTCGAAGATTCCATTCTTGGGTGGTTGGTTTGGCCCTTGTTCCTGTAAGTCGAATCCTAGACCGGTATATCCCGTTTTAATTTTACACCATTTTGAACCTTACGCCCTTTTACTCTCTGATCGAGGTTCTCGACATTGAAAAATCTTCATAAACTAAATCACACGTGTATATGTTGACATTTAAGAGATATACGGTCAAGAAAATCAAGGGCAATGGTGACATATATGCGGATTAGGCACCAAAGAAAAAACACTCAACAAATGGCTACAATTTAAGGAATGTGTTTAGTGACAGAATCAAATTCCTAATTGATGGAGAAAGGTCTGGTGGCAAGAAAAGTTGCTTCTAGGAGGTTGTCAAGTGTTTTCGGTCGACGATTCCATTCTTGGGTGGTTGGTTTGGCCCTTGTTCCCGTAACTCGAATCTTAGCCCGGTATATCTAATTTTAATTTTACACCATTGTGAACCTTACGCCTTTTTTACTCTCTGATCGCGGTTGTCACACCCTCGAAATCCAACCGCGGAGTATCACCGCTTGGAGGCGTGACATGACCAGGATCAAGCCACCAATCATATTGAACATAGTATATAATAATCAAAGTAGTTTGTAAAAACCCCAATTCAATACAATTGATGTTGATACCAAACATAGTTTAAGTAGCGGAAGCATAATATGAAAATCCAATGTATGTAATAAGTTCAAGTGTTATAAAGTGTAACATAACATCCACGATCCAAGCTCCACAACGACCTGCTCCTCCCTGTGCAAGCTCCATATGTACCTAGGGTCCTGCAAGGCATGCAGCAGAGAGTCAACAACTAGTTGAGCGAGTTCACAGTTAATAGTTCAGTAATTGTATTAGTATAGTAAGCCTTGTGTTTGTTTATTAAGTCGTGTATCGAATTATTTCGTATCGCGGCCCTCTAGGCATGTATGCGAAGATTAGGGAAAGTTCCCAAGTATTCTAGACTAGGTATATTTGCATCGCGGCCACCCGGCATGTGTGCGAAGTTTAGTGTATAGTTCGCAGCCTTCCTAGGCATGTGTGCGACGATTAGTCATATTATCGCGGCCAACCCCGGCGTGTGTGCGAAGATCAGTTCTATAAGTATCACTAGTCTAGTCGTATCTTATCAATAACCCTTCCTCACCCGAGGATCATATAACTAAGTTCCATATGCTAGGTAAGTACGAGTAAATAATCCAAACCCATTCCCACCCTCGGAACCCCATGCCTTGGCTGTTTGAACTCACCTTGGTTTGCTCGGTATGCTAAAGAATACACATGCTCACAGTTAATCAATCACGACCTATCGTACGCACGTATGTATAATCAGTTTTCGTTCGTAACAATCTTGCACACAAATCTAACGTCACATAGTGTGTTTGGCAGTTAATCATCATGCGGCATTTAAGCAGTCAGTCAAATCCATGTAAATTCATGCTTGACAGGATAAACAGGCAGTTAACATACTTTACCAGGTTAACACATTTAACAGGGTTACATGCATATCTTAACAGAGTTAACATCTCACGGAATTAATAAACTAATAAAGTTTACTAAGTTAACAACGTTAATAATGAACAGGTTCAATAAACTAACAGTGTTTCATGCTGAACTGTGTTACCAACATACTTAACGGGGTTAACAGATTTAACCTAACGAGTTTACTGTACTAGCATCTTGGATGAAAACACAACAGACTTGTCATATATGTCATTCAAAAACTCAGATCATTCAACACTTATAACTTCTGATCACATGTAATATAAAACTCGGACCAAGGGGTTATCCATCAAAAATTCGGACAACACCATAAAAGTCGGACAAGGTGTTTTAACACCACAAAAGTCGGACCAAGGGGCTCCCCCCCTTTAAACTCGGACAGGGGAGGCCCCTCAAAAACTCGGACATGGCTTTTAAAGCCCAAAACTCGGACCACCTATAGCATTCATAAAGTTCGGACTCCATATGTTAACTAAAAGGTCGGACAAGTGCTTGGGGTTAAAACTCGGACTACTAGTGATGTATATACAAAACTCGGACAAGAAGTGGGGGGGGGTGCTTCCCTATGTAAAAGTTTGGACAAGGGCTCCAAGGTCCAAAAAGTCGGACCAAGCCCAAACACAAAAGGTCGGACATACTTGATTTAATAAAGTTCGGACCCTAGCAACCATTATAAAAGTCGGATCTTATTATTAAGCAACAACAAAAGTCGGACAATTCATAACATGTAAAATGTTCGGACCATATGCATACTTGTTAAAAGTTCTGACTACGATTATCATTCAAAAGTTCTGACTCGAAACCCTAGTCGCGCACAGAAACATAAAATAAGCAATATAACAATTACGTTCTCAAGATTCAGAAAACCCTAATTTCATACTTTCACAGTGCAGAATCAAATCAATCATCAATAGTTTTAACATATCATACATCTAAATCATCAGGCAATTGATTACACAACAACCTTATTCATTTCTCAATAAATCAGAATCAATTAATAAGCAGAGAATATCATATGAAGAACTAGGGTTTAGCATGAATCAATCAATCAACAATTAACAATAACCAATGATTAACTATTACCTTGAATTGATTCTAGACAAAAAGAGGAAATCAAGAGTGATGAAGAACTTGTGCCAATGATGATGATGATTGATTGCCAGAGAGAACCAGAGAAAGTGAAAGTACGTGCTTTGGTTTTTGTGTGATGATTAGTGAATGATTAGGGTTAAAAATGATTAGAGTTTCACTAATTACTCTATACATCCTTAAGTATCATCTTTTACATAAGTACACCATCTCAAAATAATTCACAGTTTCACCACTAAGTTCATACATTTGACAACACTTAACACATAACCATGCACAATCACAATACACTATTATTGTATCAAAACGTATACAATTTCATAGCAAACCAATTGTGCAAATAAACAACTAACAAACAGTGAACGTGCAATAAATGTGAAATTGGAATCTTGGAAACTCGAGTTGTCACATTATCCCCAACTTGAAAGAAATTTCGTCCCGAAATTTAGCATGCGGTTACTGAGGAAGCTAGGTACGTTGTATCGTCTACTGGTTTTCCTGGGGTGTCACATCATCCCCCCGTTGATTTGGAATTTCGTCCCGAAATTCTGTAGTAGTAGCTTCAGCCTCAGTAGTGGTTGCACGGTTTTCGAATAACTGGGGATACTTGAGTTCCATTTGATCTTCTCGTTCCCAGGTATACTCTGGGCCACGACGGGAGTTCCAACGAACTCGTACAAGAGGTATTCTAGTGTTCTTGAGGACCTTAACATTCCAGTCCGTGATTTCAACTGATTCCTCGACGAACTGCAACCGCTCGTCGATAGTGAGTTCCTTAAAAGGAACTATAAGGGTCTCATCTGACAGGCACTTCTTCAGATTCGACACGTGGAATACGTTGTGAACTGCACCGAGTTCAGCTGGTAGGTTTAGTCTGTAGGCTACCTTTCCTATTCTTTCAGTGATTTCGAACGGTCCAATGTACCGTGGATTTAGTTTGCCCCGTTTACCAAAACGAACCACACCCTTCCATGGTGAGACTTTGAGTAGCACTCAATCCCCAACTTGGAACTCGAGCGGTTTTCTGCGTTTATCAGCGTAGCTTTTCTGGCGATCACGAGCTGCCGCCATGCATTGTCGTATCTGTGCTATTCGTTCAGTAGCGTCAACTACCATTTCTGGACCTGTAATATGACTATCCCCCACATCTGCCCAACAGAGAGGTGACCGGCATTTACGTCCGTACAATGCCTCGAATGGAGCGGCTTGAATGCTGGTGTGGTAACTGTTATTGTACGAGAACTCCACTAAAGGGAGGTGCTTTTCCCAGCTGTTGCCAAAATCAATAACACATGCCCGAAGCATGTCTTCTAGGGTTTGAATCGTGCGCTCAGACTGCCCATCCGTCTTAGGGTGGTAAGCTGTGCTCATGTCTAGTCGTGAGCCGAAAGCTTTGTGCATCGCTTGCCATAATTCTGAAGTGAATCGTGCATCCCGATCCGAAATAATGGAGGTTAGCACTCCGTGCCTCGAAACAACTTCTTTCAAGTAGATGTCTGCTAAAGTAGAGAACTTATCCGTTTCTTTGATAGCCAAGAAATGAGCAGACTTTGTGAGTCGATCTACGATCACCCAAATAGTATCATTCCCACGCTGGGATCTAGGCAGGCCAGTAACAAAATCCATGGAAATTTCTTCCCATTTCCACTGTGGTATCTTAGGTTGCTGAAGTAGGCCTGAGGGTTTCTGGTACTCTGTCTTGACTCTTGCACAGGTCAAACACTTGCCGACGTAAGTTGCTATGTGGGCCTTCATGCTAGGCCACCAATATGTAGTTCTGATGTCGTGATACATTTTATCCGAACCTGGATGTACCGAGTAGCGAGACTTATGAGCTTCATCCATCACAAGTTCTCGTAAACCGCCATAAAGTGGGACCCAAATACGTCCTGTTACATAGTAGGTGCCGTCTTCCTTCTGTTCTAATCGTTGCCTTGAGCCGCGTAAGGCTTCAGCCCTGACGTTTTCTGATTTCAATGCTTCTACCTGAGCATCTCGTATCTGTGCTGGAAGACTAGACTGAATAGTGAGCTGCAAAGCTCGTACACGCCTAGGTAGAGTGTCTTTTCGACTGAGAGCGTCAGCCACAACATTGGCTTTGCCTGGATGGTACTTGATAGCGCATTCGTAATCATTAAGTAACTCGACCCATCGTCGTTGACGCATGTTCAATTCCTTCTGCTTGAAGATATGCTCGAGACTCCTGTGATCGGTGTAAATAGTGCACTTGGTACCGTATAGGTAGTGTCGCCATATCTTAAACGCGAAAACAACAGCTCCCAGCTCTAGATCGTGCGTCGTGTAGTTCCGTTCATGAACTTTGAGTTGCCGCGAAACGTAGGCAATAACTTTTTCACGCTGCATCAATACACAACCAAGCCCCTGTATCGATGCGTCACAATAGACCACAAAATCATCCGTGCCCTCTGGCAATGAGAGAATAGGTGCGCTGCATAGTCTATCCTTCAGATACTGAAAAGCCGTTTCTTGTGTATTACCCCAACGATAGGTAACACCTTTCTGTGTCAACATTGTAAGCGGCTGTGCGATCTTTGAAAAGTCTTTAATGAACCGTCTGTAGTAACCCGCCAAACCCAAGAATTGGCGTATTTCCGTTGGAGTGCGAGGCGCTGGCCAATTCATGATCGAATCTACCTTGGATGGATCTACATGAATCCCATCCCTGTTCACCACATGGCCTAAGAAGTGGACTTCACGAAGCCAGAAGTCGCATTTTGAAAACTTGGCGTACAGTTGCTCCTTTCAAAGAAGTTCCAAGATAAGGCGTAAGTGCTGCTCATGTTCCTCCTGACTCTTGGAGTAGATCAGGATGTCGTCGATGACAACGATGACGAACTTGTCTAGATAGGGTTTACACACCCTGTTCATAAGATCCATGAAAACTGCAGGCGCGTTCGTTAGTTCGAATGGCATGACTAGAAACTCGTAATGGCCGTAGCGAGTTCTAAATGCTGTCTTAGAGACGTCCTCATCCCGGACTCTCAGCTGATGATAACCTGACCTTAGATCAATCTTGGAGTAGTAACTCGACCCTTGCAACTGGTCGAATAAGTCGTCAATACGAGGAAGAGGATAGCGGTTCTTCACTGTCACCTTGTTCAATTCACGGTAGTCTATGCACATCCTGAAAGAGCCGTCTTTCTTCTTCACAAATAATACTGGAGCTCCCCAAGGCGAAGAGCTTGGACGAATGAAGCCCTTATCCAAGAGCTCTTGTAATTGCTTAGACAGTTCTTCCAGTTCAGTTGGAGCTAATCGATACGGTGCGCGAGCTATAGGTGCTGCTCCTGGAGCTAGCTCGACTTGAAACTCGACCTGGCGATGAGGCGGTAGACCAGGTAAATCTTCAGGAAACACTTGAGGAAAATCACGTACAACTGGAATATCCTCTATCCTTTTCTCTTTCGTCGATGCATCAGTAACTAGTGCCAAAATGGCAGTGTGACCTTTTCGAAAACATTTCTGAGCCTTGAGAAAGGAGATGATGCCAACCACAGCACCACTCTTGTCGCCTTGAACTTCGAGAGGTTCCTTACCAGAACGAGGAATACGAATGATCTTCTCCTTACATAAGATCTCCGTTTGCTGCTTGGATAACCAATCCATGCCGATGACGATGTCGAAACTACCCAGAACTATAGGGATAAGGTCGATAGAGAAAGCTTGACAAGCGAGGATAAGATTACAACCCTGAACTATTTGTGTGGCCTCTATACTTTTACCATTAGCTAACTCTACGACATGTTTGGTGTTTAGGGGAGTTGGTGCACGTTTTAACATTTGGCTAACATTCAAAGACAAATAACTTGTATCCGCACCCGAATCAAACAAAACAGTAACGTAAATGTCGTCAAGAAGAAACTTACCCATAACTACATTGGGATCATTCCTTGCGTCTCCTCGACCCAGCACAAAAGCACGACCCCTAGCTTCATTGTCGTTATTGTTCCCACCGTTGTTGTTACCATTGCCTTGGTTGTTGTTGTTGTTGCAATTCTGGTTCTGGTTTAACTGGGGGCAATCACGCTTGAAATGACCTTCAGCCCTACACTGAAAACATCCCCTGTTGCCCCGCTGTTGCTGCTGCTGCGGGTTTTGTGGAGCTGGTGGTGGGAGTTGCTGATTCTGATTTGCAGGTCGCGAACTCCTGCAGTCTTTAGCTTCGTGCCCTAACTTGAGACATCTCTGACAACGTTCCTTGCGAAACCGTCCACTGTGGTGCCTGTTGCACCTGTTACATAGTGGGTGAATTCCCCGATATCCACCCTGCCCCTGACTGCCTGATGATTGCTGACCCGGATTCTGGTAGTCATTTGTCTTGCGCTGCTGTGCTTGAGACTGAACAGAAACTGATCCCTTGCTGGAATCCCCATCCCATTTTCTCTTGTTGTCAGTGGGAGTAGCAGAGGTAGTGACAGCGGTAGTGGTAGCACTGATGCGTTTTGGCAGCTTGTTCTGTTCCACTGCCTGGTCCGTGAGGCGATGAGCGAGGCGTTGAATAGCCTGGATGTTGTCAAGATTAGCCGATGTCACATGGCTCTGAATCTCTGGCGCTAACCCCTTGAGGTACAACTCAATACGCTTAATTGGAGGGTCCACCATAGTTGGACATAGCACGACCAGCTCGTTTGACCTTTTAGTATAAGCTTCAATTTCTGACCCAGTCATTTTCAGATGGTAAAACTCATCTTCCAACTTGTGAATATCTTCCCGTGTGCAGTATTCCCTTTTGATCAATTCCTTGAAATCATTCCAAGGGGTGGCGTTAGCAGCTGCCAACCCTAGGATCTGTACTTGCGCGTTCCACCAAGTTAACGTGATTCCTTCCAAAGTACCAGTGGCGTACTTGACCCTGCGAGCCTCAGGGCATTCACACATTTCAAATACTGACTCTAGCTTCTCAAACCAATGGAGGAGTCCCACTGCCCCCTCGGTGCCACTGAATGTGCTTGGACGACAGTCCATGAAGTTCTTGAAAGTGCAGACGGGCTACTGAGCGTGTTGACCTATTGTGTACGAATAGGACAAAGTTAAACACAAGAGTTAATGTAGGATCTAAAGGTCCTAGTGTGAATCACATCCGCAGGGTATACTACCTGCTGGTGTAGCTGCAAGTGCCACAGCTACTTGTTCAGCAATGAGAGCCGTCAACTGGGCTTGTGTCATGTTAATGCGTCCAGCCATTATTCTTCATAGTAAAAGTAGTGTAAGTGAGAATGGTTCGCGAGTAGTGCGATGACAGAAGAGTGTAAGCACATAGGTGTTCTCATGTAATAACGAATAGTAGGTAATGTAATCTAAGCATACCACGAGCAAAGTTCTATGTAATTCTAGCATGTAGGCAATAAACATAAACCTTATTACCTAGGATGTTGAGTCTTGCACGTGGAGCGAAGCGTCGTTGTGGATCGTTGAGAGCACTGTTCTGGTTATAGTCTGGTTTTAATAAAAACGTTCTCCCATATTAAAACCAAGTTCTCTATAACCAATGGCTCTGATACCAATCTGTCACACCCCCGAAATCCACTAGCGGAGTATAACCGCTTGGAGGCGTGACATGACCAGGATCAAGCCACCAATCATATTGAACATAATATATAATAATCAAAGTAGTTTGTAAAAACCCCAATTCAATACAATTGATGTTGAAACCAAACATAGTTTAAGTAGCGGAAGCATAATATGAAAATCCAATGTATGTAATAACTTCAAGTGTTATAAAGTGTAACATAACATCCACGATCCAAGCTCCACAACGACCTGCTCCTCCCTGTGCAAGCTCCATATGTACCTAGGGTCCTGCAAGGCATGCAGCAGAGAGTCAACAACTAGTTGAGCGAGTTCACAGTTAATAGTTCAGTAATTGTAATAGTATAGTAAGCCTTGTGTTTGTTTATTAAGTCGTGTATCGAATTAGTTCATATCGCGGCCCTCTAGGCATGTATGCGAAGATTAGGGAAAGTTCCCAAGTATTTTAGACTAGGTATATTTGCATCGCGGCCACCCGGCATGTGTGCGAAGTTTAGTGTATAGTTCGCAGCCTTCCTAGGCATGTGTGCGAAGATTAGTCATATTATCGCGGCCAACCCCGGCATGTGTGCGAAGATCAGCTCTATAAGTATCACTAGTCTAGTCGTATCTTATCAATAACCCTTCCTCACCCGAGGATCATATAACTAAGTTCCATATGCTAGGTAAGTACGAGTAAATAATCCAAACCCATTCCCACCCTCGGAACCCCATGCCTTGGCTGTGTGAACTCACCTTGGTTTGCTCGGTATGCTAAAGAATACACACGCTCACAGTTAATCAATCATGACCTTTCGTACGCACGTATGTATAATCAGTTTTCGTTCGTAACAATCTTGCACAAAAATCTAACGTCACATAGTGTGTTTGGCAGTTAATCATCATGCGGCATTTAAGCAGTCAGTCAAATCCATGTAAATTCATGCTTGACAGGATAAACAGGCAGTTAACATACTTTACCAGGTTAACACATTTAACAGGGTTACATGCATATCTTAACAGAGTTAACATCTCACGGAATTAATAAACTAATAGAGTTTACTAAGTTAACAACGTTAATAATGAACAGGTTCAATAAACTAACAGTTTTTCATGCTGAACTGTGTTACCAACATACTTAACGGGGTTAACAGATTTAACCTAACGAGTTTACTGTACTAGCATCTTGGATGAAAACACAACATACTTGTCCTATATGTCATTCAAAAACTCAGATCATTCAACACTTATAACTTCTGATCACATGTAATATAAAACTCAGACCAAGGGGTTATCCATCAAAAATTCGGACAGCACCACAAAAGTCGGACAAGGTGTTTTAACACCACAAAAGTCGGACCAAGGGGCTCCCCCCCCCCTTTAAACTCGGACAGGGGAGGCCCCTCAAAAACTCGGACATGGCTTTTAAAGCCCAAAACTCGGACCACCTATAGCATTCATAAAGTTCGGACTCCATATGTTAAGTAAAAGGTCGGACAAGTGCTTGGGGTTAAAACTCGGACTACTAGTGATGTATATACAAAACTCGGACAGGAAGTGGGGGGGGGGCTTCCCTATGTAAAAGTTCGGACAAGGGCTCCAAGGTCCAAAAAGTCGGACCAAGCCCAAACACAAAAGGTCGGACATACTTGATTTAATAAAGTTCGGACCCTAGCAACCATTATAACAGTCGGATCTTATTATTAAGCAACAACAAAAGTCGGACAATTCATAACATGTAAAATGTTCGGACCATATGCATACTTGTTAAAAGTTCTGACTACGATTATCATTCAAAAGTTCCGACTCGAAACCCTAGTCGCGCACAGAAACATAAAATAAGCAATATAACAATTACGTTCTCAAGATTCAGAAAACCCTAATTTCATACTTTCACAGTGCAGAATCAAATCAATCATCAATAGTTTTAACATATCATACATCTAAATCATCAGGCAATTGATTACACAACAACCTTATTCATTTCTCAATAAATCAGAATCAATCAATAAGCAGAGAATATCATATGAAGAACTAGGGTTTAGCATGAATCAATCAATCAACAATTAACAATAACCAATGATTAACTATTACCTTGAATTGATTCTAGACAGAAAGAGGAAATCAAGAGTGATGAAGAACTTGTGCCAATGATGATGATGATTGATTGCCAGAGAGAACCAGAGAAAGTGAAAGTATGTGCTTTGGTTTTTGTGTGATGATTAGTGAATGATTAGGGTTAAAAATGATTAGAGTTTCACTAATTACTCTATACATCCCTAGGTATCAACTTTTACATAAGTACACCATCTCAAAACAATTCACAGTTTTACCACCAAGTTCATACATTTGACAACACTTAACACATAACCATGCACAATCACAATACACTATTATTGTATCAAAACGTATACAATTTCATAGCAAACCAATTGTGCAAATAAACAAGTAACAAACAGTGAACGTGCAATAAATGCGAAATTGGAATCTTGGAAACTCGAGTTGTCACAGAGGTTCTCGGCATTGAAAAATCCTCCTAAACTAAATCACACGTGTATATGTTAACATTTAACAGATATACAATCAAGAAAATCAAGGGAAATGGTGATATATATGCGGATTAGACACCAAAAAAAGCACTCAACAAATGGCTACAATTTAAGGAATGTGTTTAGTGAAGGGATCAGATTCCTAATTGATGGAGAAAGGTCTAGTGGCAAGAAAAGCAGCTTCTAGGAGGTTGTCAAGTGTTTTCGCTCGACGATTCCATTCTTGGGTGGTTGGTTTGGCCCTTGTTCCTATAACTCGAATCCTAGCCCGTTATATCCCATTTTAATTTTACACCATTGTGAACCTTACGCCTTTTTTACTCTCTGATCGAGGCTCTCGGCATTGAAAAATCTTCGTAAACTAAACCACACGTGCATATGTTGACATTTAAGAGATATACAGTCAAGAAAATCAAGGGTAATGGTGATATATATGCGGATTAGACACCAAAAAAAAAAACCCTCAACAAATGGCTACAATTTAAGGAATGTGTTTAGTAACGGCAACAGATTCCTAATTAATGGAGAAAGGTCTTGTGGCAAGAAAAGCTTCTTCTAGGAGGTTGTAAAGTGTTTTCGCTTGACGATTCCATTCTTGGGTGGTTGGTTTGGCCCTTGTTCCTGTAACTCGAATCCTAGCCCGGTATATCCCATTTTAATCTTACACCATTGTGAACCTTACGCATTTTTTACTCTCTGATCGAGGTTCTCGGCATTGAAAAATCTTCGTAAATTAAATCACATGTGTATATGTTGACATTTATTAAATATACAGTCAAGAAAATCAAGGGCAATTGTGATATATATGCGGATTAGACACAAAAAAAAACACTCAACAAATGGCTACAATTTAAGGAATGTGATTAGTGACGGCATCAGATTCTTAATTGGTGGAGAAAGGTCTGGTGGCAAGAAAAGCTGCTTCTAGGAGGTTGTCAAGTGTTTTCGCTCGACGATTCCTTTCTTGGGTGGCTGGTTTGGCCCTTGCTCCAGTAACTCGAATCCTAGCCCGGTATATCCCTGTTAGTGCATACATCTGTCGACTTCGTCTTGTATCGAGTCTTAGCTTGCATTGTATAGATTGGGGCATGTTTTACGAGAAAATAGGAAGTTGTTAGTGAGATAGAAGCTGATTTCGCTCCTAGGGGTGTAGCAAGTGATTTCGCCCGAAATCACAGTTGCTGATTTCGCTCCTGTGGTTCTTGTGGTGTTTGGGGCGAAATCAGGAGCCCTATATATAGGGTCTCCATGAGCGAAATCAGTATGCGTTGCCTTGTATTCCACGCCGAACTGCTGCCGGTGTGAAGACTGAGTGTATACTCGTTCTAATCAATACAATCAGTGTTAAATGTGAAGAATCAGCTGTTTCTAAGTCAATTACTTGTTTTCCGCACCTGTAATTGATCAAAGCTCCTCTGAACGACTCATTCGGGTCAGATCACGATCCTACAATTGGTATCAGAGCTCAGGAGGAGTTCTGCAGAGATTAGCTGGAATTCATCAAGTTTTCTTACTTCTACACCTTCTTTCTTCACCAGAACGAGATTTAACGGTCAAAATCTGCTCAAAATTTCTCAGACTTTAGATAATTGGACATAGATAAACCCTGGAATGTTTCACACATAAAATCGGACTAAAAATGGACCAAATTGACCTCCGAGCTAATTTCACTCGAAAAGGACACTTCTGATTTCGCTCGTAACAGCCCAATCTTGTTCCAAAATCAGCTTAATTTCGCTCCAGGGATACCATCTGTCAGATTTCGCTTCAAAACTGATTGGGATTTCGCTCCTGGGTTACATAAGTAGAGATTTCGCTCCAAGCTGACAATTACTCTGATTTCGCTCCTGATAATTCTTTGATTTCGCCCCAAGCTAACAAGCCAGTAATTTTGCTCCAGAAGCTTGTATCAGATTTCGCTCCAAAGCTGATTATTGGTTAATATCGCTCCAAAGTTACTGTTTTTGAACAACGTGTTGACAAATCATGGATACAGAGTTTTACAACGCATTTGCAACTCCGTCTGCTCCAACTGTTATTGCACAAACCATGAACTTGGAAAATGAGACGGGAACCACACAAAAGCCCCCGAAACTGATGAGTATCGATGAATACTACGGGTGGAAATACAGATTCGAAAACTGGGTTCAGGCAAACCATCTAAGGTCTTGGGAATGTATACTGAAGAAATATGTGTTGCCTCGAACAGATTTGCAGGTCATCAAAGATCTGTCAGAGTTTACTGATCAAGAACGGAACATGTACAAAGCCGAAAAAATGATGATCAGTCTTCTTCAACAAGCCATCAAAGAAGACATCTTCATTCTGCTACAGCATGACAAAACATCAAAGTCAATTTGGGATGCTCTTCGTGTTAAGTTTGAGGGTAGTGAGAACATGATAAAGAAAAAGAAGGCGTTGCTCAAGAAAGAGTTTGATCTGTTCAGCAGTCTATCGGGTGAGGATACGAAGAAGCTGATCGAACGATATTGCCACCAAAAGATCGTGAAGAGTGGGTAGACAAGCTAGCTGATGCGTTACCACAGAAAGAGTGGGGAACCTACTTGATGATCTTGAAGAATACGGGTGTTTATGTTGGATTAACGATTTCTCAGTTTATCGAAAAGATTGAAAGTCAGGATCTGGAACAGCAGAAGATCGCTAGGATGAACAATCCAAGTGGTCAACAAGATATAAAGATGTACTACAAATGTAGTGTTCCAGTTCCAGAATCTGAGAGAAGTCCTAAAATCCAGACTGCGTTTAGTGCTGGGGATTCAACAGAAAAGGTTGATAAGGGTTCAAACAACAGCAGCAGTGGATTCTCATCATTTCCGAGTGTTAATCCAAAAGAGTCAACTACAAGTTTCCATTCTCGAAGCACGAAAATTGGAAATGGTTATGTGATTCAGTGCAACATTGCTTTAAATCTTCCAGAAGGTCAAAGTTTTTCGGAAGAAACTGCTAAAGACCACATGGCTATACTCGGTTATGTGTTGTTATTTTATGAGGGTCTAGTTGCAGGTCGGATCGGAAATCCTATGTTCACCAAGGAGGACTACGATCAGATAGATGCCGAAGAGATGGAACTGATGGATATCAAATGGTGTCTCGCGAGTGTTCTCAGACGACCTGAAAAGTTCAAGCTGATTACGGGAGAAATGACTTTCTTGATGCACATGTTTCTACTTTAGGTTTTGATAAATCTAAAGTTACTTGTTTTCGATGCAGGGAGAAAGGCCATTTCAAGAGGGAGTGCAAGAACAGGGAAGCTAGTGGTGCTCAGAATCCGTTCGGAAAAGACGACTACTACCGAAAAGCCATTTATCAGCAAGTTGGTCAACAGCAAGAACCACAGGTGGCTCATGGTAGGAAGATTGAGGATTCAAAGAGAGCATGTTTGGTAGATTTCAACTGGAACAACTACATATCACCTGAAAGCAAAGCATGTTTAGTCGATCAAGATGATGAAAGGCTACCTGAAGGCTTCAGCTGGGATATGTTTGTTGATGAAAAAGGAGAATTTAAAGCTTTCATCGCTAAGATTGTTAGAGAACCAGACATGTTTGCCACATGGATGAAGTCTATTGGTGAGACTGTGAAGAATGTGGAGAATGAGTTTGTTGCATCTGATGAAAGCTCTGAAAGTGCTGATGAAAACTCACAGAGTTCAGATGAGAGTGTACATAACGATGTTAGTTCAGAAAAAGAAGTTATCTTTGATCAAACACCATCTGATTCTGGTTTATCAGATGCTAGTCCTGAAAAATCTGTACAGTTTGATCAGTCACCAGTTGATGATAGCAGCAGTGATGATGAGGAAGAGAAACATATCAATGTTGCTAAATCTCATCTTTCTCCTGAAAGTTTTCATTTCTATTTTGCAGATCGCCTAGAAAAGCTAAAGGAGAAAAGAGCTGCAAAAGAACAACAGGAAATGAAGACTGAAAATGTTGTTGAAGAGATTGTTGAGAGTGAGCAAGTGAAAGAAGAAGAAAAGGTGACTGAAGCTGAGAGAGTGGTTTAAATAGAGAAAATAATCGAAGTTGAAAAGATTGTTGAAGTTGTAAAACCATGTGAGAAGTGTTTGGAAGCATGCAAGGAATGTGCAGCAAAAGACGATATAATTGCTGAGTATGAGAAGAAGAAGGAGCAGTTGTTGTTCAATCTCAACTATGTAAAAGAATCTTATGATGTCTTGAACAAAACAGTAACTGGTCTTCAAAAGACAAATTCTGAGAGAGAATAGGCACAAACAATGATGAATGCAGTCATGATGTCAAAGCAGAAAGCTATAAACTTCTACATCGAAGAGAGTGCTAAGTGGAAGCAAGAGTTAGAGACAGAGAAAATCGAGAATGAGAGAATCAGACGTTTATTGCAGAGTTATTCTAGTTCTGATTATCTTATTGATAGAATTTATCCAACTGTTGCAGGTATGGAAGCTTTTCAAGATGACAAGCCAAAGAAGAAAGATACCGGTAACAAACCGGCTGTTAGCTATAACAAGTGTCTGCCTCCGATCTGGGAAGGGTATTCTGCTAGAAAACCCAACGAGGAACAACTTGAAAAAGCAGTCAATATAAAGCTAAAAACCGACATAATTGATGAATTACCAGAAAACATTGACGTCACGTTCACCTCGTCTGACACTGATCATGAGTCTGAATTGATCAAAAAGGTGGTCGATCAGGTGTTGGATACTGATGAGGAGTCCAAGTCAAAATCTGAGTCTGGAGGGTCAAGTTCGTCAGTCAACAGTCCAAAGTCGTCGGTTAAACGGTCTTATAGTAAAGAATTTTTGTTATCAAAATCGAACTTGAATGATGAAACATTCGAAGTAGCATATACCTTGAATGATTCTGACAAGTTATACTCTGACAAAGAGTTTCCAATAAGAAGTGTTCGGTTTGACATGATCAAAAAGGTTTTCAAAATGACAGAAATTAATATTTCTGAAATAAAGATTTAAATCTTACTGGAAAACCTAAGAAATACACTTCAAGAGTGCAACAAAGATTAAACAAGAAAAAAGGTTACAATTCTGGTTCTGGTTTTCAAAAGAAACCAAACCAAAATCGTAGCTACAAAAAGAAAGGTCTTGGTTTTATTCCACCAGAAAATTCTAAAAATGACAAAATTTCTAAAACAAAAATAGAATTTGTGTTAGGTGGAAGTGCAGAAGAGGAACAGAAGAAACCATTCTGGAGACTGTCGAACCAGGAGTTTCTTGCTGAGAAGAAACGGAATGGAACTGGAGTGTTTCATCCAAGAGAGACTCGAACCTGTTACAAATGCAATGAAATTGGTCACATTGCATGGAACTGTCCGAAAAATGCCAAAACAAAACAGGGAGTTTCTAAGAAATTGAAAGAAAAAGTTGTTGATGATGAACCACCAACTGAAAAATTTAAAATTTTTGAAAACTCAACTTATGAGGTTGGTGAGTGTTTGAAAAAGATTTTTTTGTGAAAAGAATGTTTACAAAATGAAAACCAAAGACAACCAAGTGTGGGTTGTTAAGAAAGTTGATGATATAATCGGCGATGAATCTGGTTCCACAAAGCCAGAAGAGCCACAAGTTGAAGGAAAAATTTCGGTGAATGATGATGATTTTCCATCACTGAAATTTGAAGAAGTTAAACGGAAAGTGGGTAAGGTTGAAATCTCAAATCAGTTTTATACTGAGAAAACTAAGTTTGATGTTGAGAAAACATTCAATGGGAATGTGAAGAAAATTTTTGGGAAAATTCTTAATGGGAAAGCAAAAGGGGTTAAAGATTTTTATGCGACTTAAAAGGCAACTTACAACCCTACTGCGCAAGAATTGAAAACCATCAAGTCTGAAAAGACTTGGAAGGAAGTGTGTTTTCCTTGAAGTCATAGGACTATGCCGGAGATCCCAAGTTTGTAATCGTGGATCAGGAATCGACATCATTCAAGTTTTGAATAGATTGTTTGAAGGATTTTAAATGAATTTAAATTTTATAGGTGAAGGACTAAGCCGGAGCTTCCAGGTTGGTAAGTGCGAAGCAGGAATCGGCATCTTCAAGTTGGTAATATGGTTTATGTAGACGTGACATTCCTACAATTGGTATTGTTTGAATTTTCTACAATTGGTACAAAAGTTGCTTAATCGCAAAACGGTAAATAAGGGACATTAATTTGTACTTGATTTACTACACATTATAAAAACAAAGATGATGAACCATATCCCCAAATCTATTCTGTCGATCCTAGAATTGGTAAAAAGAAACTCATTTTTCGGAAAAACCTTTTTGATTAAAACAAACTTAAGTGTTTTGAAAATCTAAATGAAAAAATGATTTGTTGAAAGGGGGAGTTCTGATTGTTTATGCCTAGTGAATGGCGATTTGATGCGATTCGATGTCAGTTGTCAAGTTTATGTATAGTTTTCAGAATTGGGTCAAAAGCCTAGGTTGTTTTCAATTTTTTTTAATGTGTTTGCATTTTAGGGGGAGTAGAAAATTTCAGAAAATCCAAAAACATTAGAAAAATTGAAAAAGGCAAAAACATGATAAATCAAAAATGAGTTTTGTTGTGAAAAGAGGAAATGATAGTACATCAGTGGACTGTCACAACATGCTAAAGAATTGGAAAGTTAAAATGTGATAAACAATCTCATTGTGGATGTGTTAGTAGGTTTTTACACATTTAGTAAATTGTGACGAGATATAAACCTAAATTTCAAACTTGATTATTCTGTGGGTAACAACTTCTTGAATATATAGGTAATCCCTGAAATCTTGTTTGAAAGGTCCCTTATTCTGAGATACTAGGTCTTTATGCTCAGTGATATCTGGGGTATTATCCCAGGACTTCTGCTGTATGGAAGTACTGACCTAGTCCCCGGATAATGCTTTCTGCAAAAGCTTTGAAATATAAGCTCGCCCACAGCAAGTTGATGAAACAATAAAATTGATAGTCACTGCTGTTGTAACAAAAGATCCTCTAAAGGGGACACACCAAAAGTCGAAGCCGTCATCTCTTTGCGTATACGGAAGTATCGACCTGAGCTCTCACGACCCTCGCAATATATCCCCTGACAGATATCATCTGTGGTATACTCACCTGTAAGACTGAATATTGGGATCTGGATACGGGAGTATATTCAAGTCGTGGGACACACGGATAAGTTCAAGTGTTAAAAACATTATCATCGTATCTCGGATCAGTTGAAGTTTGTGTGAAAATTTAAGTGGACAAATATACTGACGATCTAGGTGAATTGTTTAGAACTTAAAATGTAATGCAGCTTAACGGTGTTCGTGACATGTCTCATTAACTGATATGATCCTCTTACGCAAACTCACAAAAATAGTGTCTGTAAATATTTCTTTTCTGCATTTACTTTCTTTCAGAAAATCCAAAAAGATTTTGTGTGTGTTTTAGCATAAATTTTGAAAAATTCAAAAAGATTTTCGACAATTGATGTTGGAGAGCTGATTTTCAAAATTCCAAGTGCTAAACATGATGACATTGTTGTGAGGGGGAGTGTGTTTTGAATGTCAAAATATGTTTTTGAATCACCAATTGGTTCATCAAAGAGGAAGTTTTTATGAGAGGGAGTAGTTGTTGATGCATACGTTTATATTCAAATTGTTAAATGTGTAAAACTTACTTTGAGGTAGAGCTTATGCAGGTTAAGATGAGCTAGGTTATTCGATTCTGAGTCCTGAGCAGAATGAGAGACAAGTGACGATCTTGGAACATGAAGTGACAGGATAATCGGTACTGAGAAGCTTATGCGTTAGAGAGCCAAATGTTGATACCTGAAGACTCTGTGGATAGAGCTTAAGCCAGGTTTTGATTTTGTGGTCAAAGTTAAGCCAGGCAATAATTTTGGGCCTGTGAAAGCCAAACAATGATCCTGTAGCAGATGTTGCTGAAGAACAATAAAATGCCAGCACATTGTTAGGGGGAGTCTGTTGATGCTGTTAGAGATAGAAAAGCCCAAAGACTGATCAAGGTTGAAGTTTGAAAAGACTCGACACGAACGACTCGTCAACATCTGAGGGGGAGTCTGTTAGTGCATACATCTGTCAACTTCGTCTTGTATCGAGTCTTATCTTGCATTGTATAGATTAGGGCACGTTTTATGAGAAAATAGGAAGTTGTTAGTGAGATAGAAGCTGATTTCGCTCCTAGGGGTGTAGCAAGTGATTTCACCCGAAATTACAGTTGCTGATTTCGCTCATGTGGTTCTTGTGGTGTTTGGGGCGAAATCAGGAGCCCTATATATAGGGTCTCCATGAGCGAAATCAGTATGCGGTGCCTTGTATTCCACGCCGAACTGCTGCCGGTGTGAAGACTGAGTGTATACACGTTTTAATCAATACAATCAGTGTTAAAAGTGAAGAATCAGTTGTTTCTAAGTCAATTACTTGTTTTCCGCACCTGTAATTGATCAAAGCTCCTCTGAACGACTCATTCGGGTCAGCATCACGATCCTACAATCCCATTTTAATTTTACACCATTGTGAACCTTACGCCTTTTTTACTCTCTGATCGAGGTTCTCGGCATTGAAAAATCTTCGTAAACTAAATCACACGTGTATATGTTGACATTTAAGAGATATACAGTCAAGAAAATCAAGGGAAATGGTGATATATATGCGGATTAGACACCAAAAAAACACTCAACAAATGGCTACAATTTAAGGAATGTGTTTAGTGATGGCATCAGATTCATAATTGATGGAGAAAGGTCTGGTGGCAAGAAAAGCTGCTTCTAGGAGGTTGTCAAGTGTTTTCGCTCGACGATTCCATTCTTGGGTGGTTGGTTTGGCCCTTGTTCCTGTAACTCGAATCCTAGCCTGTATATCCCATTTTAATTTTACACCATTGCGAACCATACGCCTTTTTTACTCTCTGATCGAGGTTCTCGGCATTGAAAAATCTTCGTAAACTAAATAACACGTGTATATGTTGACATTTAAGAGATATACAATCAAGAAAAAAAAGGGCAATAGTGATATATATGCGGATTAGACACCAAAAAAAAAACACTCAACAAATGGCTACAATTTAAGGAATGTGTTTAGTGACGAAATCAGATTCCTAATTAATGGAGAAAGGTCTGGTGGCCAGAAATGCTGCTTCTAGGAGGTTATCAAGTGTTTTCGCTCGACGATTCCATTCTTGGGTGGTTGGTTAGGCCATTGTTCCAGTAACTCGAATCCTAGCCCGGTATATCCCATTTTAATTTTACACCATTGTTGTTAGGACCGGTTTCGATACCGTTCGATTGCGTAACGTACGTTCGACGTGCGGAATCCGTGAACGTATGTGATCGAACACACAATAACGTACAAGAAAACGTGATTCGATTAATGTGACGTCGTGTACAATGCCGTGAATTACTAGGAGAGACTTTCTCTCTCTAGACTTTCTCTCTCTACAACTAGATCTCTAATTCTCCAAATAAGCTCCAAGTCTTCCAAAAGTCTTAACCTTTACAACTAAATGAGCTATTTATAGGCACAAGGATTATAAGGATTTCTCCTTATTTACAAGTTTGCCACCTTGCCCTTCTTAACTAATTGTAACCTAAAATGCTTAAAAACCTTCGGTTTCTTCTATTTTTGCTACTGAATAGATTGACGTAGGCGATAGACAGATATTGCACTAACAGACTCCCCCTTGGATATTGCCGTAGTCAATCTCGTAGCGCCTTCTCTTTCTCTCTCTCGAACAGAATCCCCGTGGAGGCTCCCCCTTTCGTCAAGCTTCCGTGCTTTTGGGATCGGCACCTGGATTTCCGTATACAAGCTCCTCCAGGAATGATACCTGGCTTTTTGCATGCTTTCGTTTGCCTTGAGCTCGTCTTCAGACTCCCCCTTAGACTCAGTTGTCGGGATCGTAGTCTGGCTTTCGTCGTTTTACAAGTTCAGGATCAATTCCTGGCTTTGTTCTTCATCTGCTCAGGACTTGAAACCTGGTTAACCTGCATATCCTCTACCTCATCATAAGTTTCACAAATTTATGTCAAATTAATTCCCGTAAACTTACCGGTAGATATCATTTACAACAAACATATTAGTTACATCAAGTTCAAATAAATGACCTTGATTAACCAAATAAACCATTTATATATGTCATTTAAAGTATTCAACATATTCTCCCAAACCTGTTCATCATGATTAGCCCTTGAATTTTGAATATCAGCTCTTCAAAATCAGTTGTCGAAAATCTTTTTGACTTTTTCAAAAAATTTATGCTAAAACACTCCGAAAATCTTTTTGGATTTATGTTTTTGAATGAAAAGCAGTAAAAAAATATATACAAATAATATTTTTGTGAGTTTGTGTAAGAGGATCATATCAGTTCTTGAGACAAATCACTAGCACCGTTAAGCTTTAATCATTTTAAGTTCTAAACGATTCACCTCGATTGAGGATATAGTTGTCCTCTTAAATTTTCACACAATTTTCAATCTATTCAGGATACGATTTAGATGTTTTAGGAACTTAGCTCAATTCATGTGTCCCACCTCTTGAATATACTCCCGTATCCAGAATCTCAATATTCAGTCTTACAGGCAAGAATACTACAATAATGTCTGTACAATAAATTAGGGGTTAAATGCGCGAGAACTGAGGGATCTCAGGTCAGAACTTCCGTTCAGCAGAGAGATATCAGCTTCGACTTAGCAGTGTGTCCCCTTTAGAGGATCTTTTAGCTACAACAGATGATTATCAATTTTATTGTCTAATCAGCTGAGGGCTTTATGCTATGTTTCAAGCATTTTGCGGAAAGTATTAGCCAAGGACTAGGTCAGAACCACCGTTCAGCAGAAGTCCCGGAATAATACCCCAGACATCATAGAGTATAACCACCTAGTATATCAGAATACGAGACCTTTCAAACAAGACTTCAGGGGTTACCTATATATCCAAGTAGTGTTCCCCACGAATTTCACCAGTTTGAAATTTTAGGTTTATATCCCGAATAAATCTACTAAATGTACGAAAACCTATCGTCACATCATCAGTGAGACCGTTTATAACTTTTTGACACTTCATTTCCTTAGCATGCTGTGATAGTCCACTGATGTACTATCATTTCCTCTTTTATCAACAAAACTCATTTTTTCTTTTTCAATATTTTTGGTATTTTCAAATTTTCTAATTTTTTTTTAAATTTTCTCCCCCTAAAATCAAAATATGTTTCAATTTTGATTTTCAAGTAAAATTTGAAAACTGTATAAATAAAATGACAAACTGATATTGAATCACTTCAATTCTCCATCCACCTGGCGTAAACAAACAGAACTCCCCCTCACAACAAACTATTTTCCCATTATGATTTCAAAACACTTAAGTTTGTTTTAATCAAAATGGTTTTTCCGGAAAATTAGTTTTGTATGTTGTTTCATAAACTCGGGGTTATTTCATCACATTGTTTTCCTTTAATCACAAACATCACTTGTAGAAAATCAAGTACAACTTAATGTCCCTGATTTACCACATGTAAGACGAAAAATCACCAGAGTGAAATTTCTCAAGAAATATGCCGATTCATGTTCCACGCTTACCAACCTGGGAACTCCGGCAAGTCAGGATTTTTCACTTGAAAAGATCCACCCAAGCCTGACCAGCCTTGGGTTTGATAGTTTTTACCTCAACAACTAGCTCTTCTGGTTTTGTCGAACCAGAATCATTGCCTGAGTGTGGCTTGTCTGACTTTGACCTGTCAGATTCATCGCCGACACGTTTCTTTATCTCCTTTTTCTCTATTGTCCTCAAATTTGTAACTGATGAACTCGGCTTGTTTGACTTTGCAGTCGATTGAAGCGACTCATCAGTATTTTTATTCTTACCAACTGAAAAACTCGAGGACAAAATCCTTTCGAGATATTCTCTCGTTCTTCCTCTTCTTCCGCAGTCTGTCTTTTTGCCCCTGAGAAAGTTTTACTTTCGTTTCCTAAACTTTCTGTTCTTGAACTTTTGGTTCTTGAACTTTCTGTCCTTTGGGCTTGACATTGACTGGTTTCTTTGCCATTCTTTGAGATTCAGCCCTCGATCTTCCCATTGATCTCCTTGGGCAATCTCTTGCAATGTGACCTCTGATATTGCAATTAAAGCATCTTCTTGTCTCATAATTCCATCTTTGGCAGTTAACAACAATGTGTCCTTGATAGCCACAAGAGTAACACATTCTGTTATCATACCTCTTCTCTCCTTCATATTGTATACCATTTTCATACCACACACTTAAATCATAGCATTGAGTTGCCTTGTGGTAATCACCATTTCTCTGTTTTCTATCATTGTAATGATTTGTCCTTGAAGAATCTTCATCCCATCTTCTCCTGTAAGCTGGATTTAGCTTTTGAGAACTGTGGTCAAACCTGCACCACTTATTACCAACACTTTGTAAGTTTTCATTTTTAAATTTTTCTGATTTTTGAAAATGATTGGATGACTTATCTGATGAGCTTTTATTTTCTTTTTTAGGATTTTTCAAATTTTTATCTTTTTGTTTCTGTTCCACAATCTTCTTTACAGGTTTTTGCTTTGAGCATTCACCTTTCTCAGTAGATTGCAAAACAGTATTTTTAAATTTTTCTTTTAAATCTAAAAATATTTTTCTTTTCTTTTCTTTTTCTTTTTCATCATCAGATACATCATCACAATCTTCAATTTTGACTTTGTCAAAATTTGTGACCTTGTCACTTATTGGAACATAATTGATCGGTTTTGGACATGGAAAATTCAAACTATCAGATGTCATCACAAAACCTCTCAACTTCTTTTCAAGTTCTTCAATCTTGATCCTTGAATTCTCAGCTTCATTTTCAAGCTGAGATATTCTCTCAAGATGAGACTTAATTGATTTTTCATTTTCAATTTTAAGATTTTCAAGAACAGATTTTTCATTTTCCAAGACTTTTAACTGTTCTTGAAATCTTGTTTCATTTTCTTTCAGATTTTTGTTTTCCAATTTTATCCAGAGATCTTCATCTTCTGAAGATTTTCTTTTGCTTTCAAAATCTTTTTCATTTTCTTTCAAAATTTTGTTTTCTGTTGTTAAACTCTCAACAATCTTTAAAAATTCGTCATTTTCAGATCTCAATTTTTCGCAATTTAAACGTAAACCCTGAATATGTTCGTCATCAGCTTTCTTCTCGTTTTTCAGAGTATTGTTTTCCAATGTCAAACTCTCCACATCCTTCAAGAGTTTCACACTGTCTGCTTCTGATTTTTCGCATTTCGAGCATACAACTTCACATTTTGAAGTTTATCCTTCTTAGATTCTTCAATCTTTGTTATTCCTTCTCTAACCCTGTTGATTAATTCAATAAACTCATCCAAACTTATTTTTTCTGAGTTTCTTTCTATTTCATCTATTAACTCTTTCTTTTTCTTTTTCTCTTCTTCATCTCCCCACCATTTCTTCTGCCAATAATCATCCTCTTCTTTGTACTCCTGGATGATGGCTTCGATATCTATCTTTTTGTCATCAACCGCGATGTTGCTCTTTTAGCTTCCAGAAAGACACTAGAAAGTCTGATGATTTTGGCTTCAGCAACCATCTTCCGATACTTATACTTCTGTTCCTCTGTACGATTATCTTTCCACGGAATAGGTTCATTTTTCGCCATGAGCTTATATTTGTGAATTACCTTGTAAATTCCCTCGTGTTACCTGCAAATCAACAATCAAACAATCAGTTTAAACTGAACTGAATATGTAACCGTATGTTGATGAAACCAATCTAAGACTCGTTGTCAAAGATTCGTGAACACGTTCCAATGTTGATGACGTAAGAACACGAATGATCTTGAACAAAAACAATTCACAAAATACGGACAAAAGATGAACTGGGCCTTCACTGATTGAGCCATAAACTTCTTTATATGGGCTGCAACCACACAAACAAATGATCAGAAAAAAATATCAAAACCTCAAAAACTAATCAACTGTCATATGAACTTGTGATAGGGCCTCAAAACCAACTACAAAACAATAGTGGGACAGTATAACCTTTAAATGGGCGGTGAATAAGTGGTCAGTAGACAAATACAACAACTATATATGGGGCGGTGTAATAAAACGTGGGATTGGACCAAATTTAAACAAATGGGCTGCACCAAACAACCAATCACAAACACTTTAAGTGGGGCGGTGATGTGCAGTGATGTTGGGCTGGGATTGAGCTGAATTACCACTTCAAATATTGGACGGTGAACAAAGGCTAGTGATTGGGCTAATTTTTCTTAATGGGGCGACACAATAAACTTGTGTGATTGGTTCTTAAAATCGATGTGGGGCGGTGGTAATGGGCTGAAACAACTTCATGTGATAATGGGTCGGTGCAACCACATGTAGTCAACGACAAACAACCTGCCAACACATGTAGATAATTGGACGATGTTTATCAACAACTAGGATTGGGCCGACAACCTGTTTTTCTTTTTCAGAACCTCACGTGAAGAAGGTGACAAAAGAGCGACCCTCAAACCTTTTGAGCGGACCACAAACCGACTGAAAAGCGACCCACAATTTATACTTTTGGAGCGGTCCACACGTGTCACAATGAGCGGTTCAGTATATTGATTTAAGAGCGAGCCAAGTAGTTCACAAAAGCGATCCAACTCAAAATCAAATGAGCGATCCTCAGTTAAGACCACAAAAGCGATCCTGAATAATACCTTTCGAGCGGTCCTACTTGTTTGACGTGAATCGGACCGAAAAATCACGATATCTCCAAAACGGCTTGGAGTTTCGAGCTGAAACTTGGTAGGGTTGTAGATCGAGTCTAAACGCACATCATATCCAAAAATCAAACGATTTGGACCGTGAAAACCTGTTCAATTTTTTTCAGAAAAAAACGTAAGAAATGAGTAGAAGATGAAGAAATCGACGAAATCGGATCAAATTCTGCTGAAATCTTGTACGAAAAGATGTGTTTGATCACGCAATCGAGCAGCTAGCTCTGATACCACTTGTTAGGACCGGTTTCGATACCGTTCGATTGCGTAACATACGTTCGACGTGCGGAATCCGTGAACGTTTGTGATCGAACACACAATAACGTACAAGAAAACATGATTCGATTAATGTGACGTCGTGTACAATGCCGTGAATCACTAGGAGAGACTTTCTCTCTCTAGACTTTCTCTCTCTACAACTAGATCTCTAATTCTCCGAATAAGCTCCAAGTCTTCCAAAAGTCTTAACCTTTACAACTAAATGAGCTATTTATAGGCACAAGGATTATAAGGATTTCTCCTTATTTACAAGTTTGCGACCTTTCCCTTCTTAACTAATTGTAACCTAAAATGCTTAAAAACCTTCGGTTTCTTCTATTTTTGCTACGGAATAGATTGACGGAGGCGATAGACAGATATTGCACTAACAATTGTGAACCTCACTCCTTTTTTATTCTTTGATCCAGGTTCTCAGCATTGAAATAATCTTCGTAAACTAAATCACACGTGTATATGTTGACATTTACGCGGATTAGACAACAAAAAAAAACACTCAACAAATGGCTATAATTAAAGGAATGAGTTTAGTGACGGCATCGGATTCCTAATTGATGGAGAAAGGTCTGGTGGCAAGAAAAGCGACTTCTAGGAGCTTGTCAAGTGTTTTCGCTCGACGATTCCATTCTTGGGTGGTTGGTTTGGCCCTTGTTCCTGTAACTCGAATCCAAGCCCGATATAACCCCTTTTAATTTTACATCATTGTGAACCTTACGCCTTTTTTACTCTTTGATCGAAGTTCTCAGCATTGAAAAATCTTCGTAAACTAAATCACACGTGTATATGTTGACATTTAAGAGATATACAGTCAAGAAAATCAAGGGCAATGGTGATATATATGCGGATTAGACACCAAAAAACAAAAATACTCAACAAATGGATACAATTGAAGGAATGTGTTTAGTGACGGCATCAGATTCCTAATTGATGGAGAGAGGTCTGGTGGTAAGAAAAGTTGCTTCTAGAAGGTTGTCAAGTGTTTTCGCTCGACGATTCCATTCTTGGGTGGTTGGTTTGGTCCTTGTTCCTGTAACTCGATTCCTAGCCTCGTATATCTAATTTTAATTTTACACCATTGTGAACCTTACGCCTTTTTTACTCTTTGATCAAGGTTCTCGGCATTGAAAAATCTTCGTAAACTAAATCACACGTGTATATGTTGACATTTAAGAGATATACAATGAAGAAAATCAAGGGAAATGGTGATATATGAGCGGATTCGACACCAAAAAAACATTCAACAAATGGCTACAATTTAAGGAATGTGTTTAGTGACCGCATCAAATTCCTAATTGATGGAGAAAGGTCTGGTGGCAAGAAAAGCAGCTTCTAGGAGGTTGTCAAATGTTTTCGGTCAACGATTCCATTCTTGGGTGGTTGGTTTGACCCTTGTTCCTGTAACTCGAATCCTAGCCCGGTATATCCCATTTTAATTTTACTCCTTTGTGAACCATACGCCTTTTTTACTCTCTGATCTAGGTTCTCGGCATTGAAAAATCTTCGTAAATTAAATCACACGTGTATATGTTGACATTAAAGAGATATACAATCAAGATAATCAGGGGCAATGGTGATATATATGCGGATTAGACACAAAAAAAACACTCAACAAATCGCTACATTTTAATGAATGTGATTAGTGATGGCATCAGATTCCTAATTGATGTAGAAAGGTCTGGTGGCAATAAAATCTGCTTCTAGGAGGTTGTCAAGTGTTTTCGCTCTACGATTCCATTCTTGGATTGGTGGTTTGGCCCTTGTTCCTGTAACTCGAATCCTAGCACGGTATATCCCATTTTAATTTTACACCTTTCTGAACCTTACGCCTTTTTTACTCTCTGATCGAGGTTCTCGGCATTGAAAAATCTTCGTAAACTAAATCACACGTGTATATGTTGACATTAAAGAGATATACAGTCAAGAAAATCAAGGGAAATGGTGATATATATGCGGATTAGACACAAAAAAAGCACTCAACAAATGGCTACAATTTAAGGAATGTGTTTAGTGATGGCATCAGATTCCTAATTGATGGAGAAAGTTCTGGTGGCAAGAAAAGCTGCTTCTAGGAGGTTGTCAAGTGTTTTCGCTCGACGATTCCATTCTTGGGTGGTTGGTTTGGCCCTTGTTCCTGTAACTCGAATCCTAGCCCGGTATATCCCGTTTTAATTTTACACCATTGTGAAATTTACGTCTTTTTTTACTCTCTGATCGAGTTTCTCGACATTGAAAAATCTTCGTAAACTAAATCACACGTCTATATGTTGACATTTAAGAGATATATGGTCAAGAAAATCAAGGGCAATGGCTACAATTTAAGGAACGTGTTTATTGACGGAATCAGATTCCTAATTGATGGAGAAAGGTCTGGTGGCAAGAAAAGCTGCTTCTAGGAGGTTGTCATGTGTTTTCGCTCGGCGATTCCATTCCTGGGTGGTTGGTTTGGCCCTTGTTCCTGTAACTCGAATCCTGGCCCGGTATATCCACCATTGTGAACCTGACGCCTTTTTTACTCTCTTATCGAGCTTCTCGGCATTGAAAAATCTTCGTGAACTAAATCACACGTGTATATGTTGACATTTAAGAAATATACAGTCAAGAAAATCAAGGGCAATGGTGATATATATGCAGATTAGACATAAAAAAAAATTCAACAAATGGCTACAATTTAAGGAATGTGTTTAGTGATGGCATCAGATTCCTAATTGATGGAAAAAGGTCTGGTGGAAAGAGAAGCTGCTTCTAGGATGTTGTCAAGTGTTTTGCTCGACGATTCCATTCTTTGCTGGTTGTTTTCACCCTTGCTCCTGTAACTCGAATCCTAGCCCGGTATATCCCATTTTAATTTTACACCATTGTGAACCATACGCCTATTTACTCTCTGGTCGAGGTTCTCGACATTGAAAAATCTTCGTAAACTAAATCACACATGTATATGTTGACATTTAAGAGATATACAGTCAAGAAAATCAAGGGCAATGGTGATATATATGCGGATTAGTCACCAAAAAAAACACACAACAAATGGCTACAATTTAAGGAATGTGTTTAGTGACGGCATCAGATTCCTAATTGATGGAGAAAGGTCTGGTGGTAAGAAAAGCTGCTTCTAGGAGGTTGTCAAGTGTTTTCGCTCGATGATTCTATTCTTGGGTGGTAGATTTGGCCCTTGTTCCTGTAACTCGAATCCTAGCCCGGCATATCCCAATTTAATTTTACACCGTTGTGAACCTTACGCCTTTTTTACTCTCTGATCGAGGTTCTCGGCATTGAAAAATCTTAGTAAACTAAATCACACGTGTATAAGTTGACTTTTAAGAGATATACAATCAAGAAAATCAAGGGAAATGGTGATATATAAGCGGATTAGACACCAAAAAAAAACACTCAACAAATGGCTACAATTTAGGGAATGTGTTTAGTGAAGGCATCAGATTCCTAATTGATGGAGAAAGGTCTGGTGGCAAGAAAAGCTGCTTCTAGGAGGTAGTCAACTGTTTTCGCTCGACGATTCCATTCTTGGGTGGTTGGTTTGGCCCTTGCTCCAGTAACTCGTATCCTAGCCCGGTATATCCCATTTTAATTTTACACCATTGTGAACCTTTCGCCTTATTTACTCTCTGATCGAGGTTCTCGGCATTGAAAAATCTTTGTAAACAAAATCACACGTTTATATGTTGACATTGAAGAGATATACAGTCAAGAAAATCAAGGGCAATGGTGATATATATGCGGATTAGACACCAAAAAAACTCTCAACAAATGGCTACAGTTTAAGGAATGTGTTTAGTGATGGCATCAGATTCCTAATTGATGGAGAAAGGTCTGGTGGCAAGAAAAGCTGCTTCTAGGAGGTTGTCAAGTGTTTTCGCTCGACGATTCCATTCTTGGGTGGTTGGCTTGACCCTTGTTCCTGTAACTCGAATCCTAGCCTGGTATATCCTATTTTAATTTTAAACCATTGTGAACCACACGCCTTTTTTACTCTCTGATCGAGGTTCTCGGCATTGAAAAATCTTCGTAAACTAAATCACACGTGTATATGTTGACATTTAAGAGAGATACAATCAAGAAAAACAAGGGCAATGGTGATATATATGCGGATTAGACACCAAAAAAAAACAATCAACAACTGGCTACAATTTAAGGAATGTGTTTAGTGACGGCATCAAATTCCTAATTGATGGAGAAATGTCTGGTGGCAAGAAAAGCTGCTTCTAGGAGGTTGTCAACTATTTTCGCTCGACGATTAGTTTGGCCCTTGTTCCTGTAACTCGAATCCTGGCACGGTATATCCCATTTTAATTTTACACCTTTGTGAACCTTACGCCTTTTTTACTCTCTGATCGAGGTTCTCGGCAGTGAAAAATCTTCGTAAACTAAATCACACGTGTATATGTTGACATTAAAGAGATATACAGTCAAGAAAATCAAGGGCAATGGTGATATATATGCGGATCAGACACAAAAAAAAACACTCAACAAATCGCTACTATTTAACGAATGTGATTAGTGATGGCATCAGATTCCTAATTGATGTAGAAAGGTCTGGTGGCAAAAAAAGCTGCTTCTAGGAGGTTGTCAAGAGTTTTCGCTCGACGATTCCATTCTTGGATGGGTGGTTTGGCCCTTGTTCCTGTAACTCGAATCCTAGCGTGGTATATCCCATTTTAGTTTTACACCTTTGTGAACCTTACGCCTTTTTTAATCTCTGATCGAGTTTCTCGGCATTGAAAAATCTTCGTAAACTAAATCACACGTGTATATGTGGACATTAAAGAGATATACAGTCAAGAAAATCAAGGGAAATGGTGATATATATGCGGATTAGACACAAAAAAAGCACTCAACAAATGGCTACAATTTAAGGAATGTGTTTAGTGACGGCATCAGATTCCTAATTGATGGAGAAAGTTCTGGTGGCAAGAAAAGTTGCTTCTAGGAGGTTATCAAGTGTTTTCGCTCGACGATTCCATTCTTGTGTGGTTGGTTTGGCCCTTGTTCCTGTAACTCGAATCCTAGCCTAGTATATCCCGTTTTAATTTTTACACCATTGTGAACTTTACGTCTTTTTTACTCTCTGATCGAGGTTCTCGATATTGAAAAATCTTCGTAAACTAAATCACACGTCTATATGTTGACATTTAAGAGATATACAGTCAAGAAAATCAAGGGCAAAGGCTACAATTTAAGGAATGTGTTTATTGACGGAATCAGAGTCCTAATTGATGGAGAAAGGTTTGGTGGCAAGAAAAGCTGCTTCTAGGAGATTGTCAAGTGTTTTCGCTCGACGATTCCATTCTTGGGTGGTTGGTTTGGCCCTTGTTCCTGTAACTCGAATCCTAGCCCGGTATATCCACCATTGTGAACCTTACGCCTTTTTTACTCTCTGATCGAGCTTCTCGGCATTGAAAAATCTTCGTAAACTAAATCACACGTGTATATGTTGACATTTAAGAGATATACAGTCAAGAAAATCAAGGGCAATGGTGATATATATGGGGATTAGACATAAAAAAAAAACATTCCACAAATGGCTACAATTTAATGAATGTGTTTAATGATGGCATCAGATTCCTAATTGATGGAAAAAGGTCTAGTGGAAAGAGAAGCTGCTTCTAGGAGGTTGTCAAGTGTTTTGCTCGACGATTCCATCCTTTGCTGGTTGGTTTGACCCTTGTTCCTGTAACTCGAATCCTAGCCCGGTATATCCCATTTTAATTTTAAACCATTGTGAACCACACGCCTTTTTTACTCTCTGATCGAGGTTCTCGGCATTGAAAAATCTTCGTAAACTAAATCACACGTGTATATGTTGACATTTAAGAGAGATACAATCAAGAAAAACAAGGGCAATGGTGATATATATGCGGATTAGACACCAAAAAAAACACTCAACAACTGGCTACAATTTAAGGAATGTGTTTAGTGACGGCATCAAATTCCTAATTGATGGAGAAATGTCTGGTGGCAAGAAAAGCTGCTTCTAGGAGGTTGTCAACTATTTTCGCTCGACGATTCCATTCTTGGATGGTTAGTTTGGCCCTTGTTCCTGTAACTCGAATCCTGGCACGGTATATCCCATTTTAATTTTACACCTTTGTGAACCTTACGCCTTTTTTACTCTCTGATCGAGGTTCTCGGCATTGAAAAATCTTCGTAAACTAAATCACACGTGTATATGTTGACATTAAAGAGATATACAGTCAAGAAAATCAAGGGCAATGGTGATATATATGCGGATTAGACACAAAAAAAAAACACTCAACAAATCGCTACTATTTAACGAATGTGATTAGTGATGGCATCAGATTCCTAATTGATGTAGAAAGGTCTGGTGGCAAGAAAAGCTGCTTCTAGGAGGTTGTCAAGTGTTTTCGCTCGACGATTCCATTCTTGGATGGGTGGTTTGGCCTTTGTTCCTGTAACTCGAATCCTTGCATGGTATATCCCATTTTAATTTTACACCTTTGTGAACCTTACGCCTTTTTTAATCTCTGATCGAGTTTCTCGGCATTGAAAAATCTTCGTAAACTAAATGACACGTGTATACGTTGACATTAAAGAGATATACAGTCAAGAAAATCAAGGGTAATGGTGATATATATGCGGATTAGACACAAAAAAAGCACTCAACAAATGGCTACAAATTAAGGAATGTGTTTAGTGACGGCATCAGATTCCTAATTGATGGAGAAAGTTCTGGTGGCAAGAAAAGCTGCTTCTAGGAGGTTATCAAGTGTTTTCGCTCGACGATTCCATTCTTGGGTGGTTGGTTTGGCCCTTGTTCCTGTAGCTCGAATCCTAGCCCAGTATATCCCGTTTAATTTTACACCATTGTGAACTTTACGTCTTTTTTACTCTCTGATCGAGGTTCTCGACATTGAAAAATCTTCGTAAACTAAATCACACGTCTATATGTTGACATTTAAGAGATATACAGTCAAGAAAATCAAGGGCAAAGGCTACAATTTAAGGAATGTGTTTATTGACGGAATCAGAGTCCTAACTGATGTAGAAAGGTTTGGTGGCGAGAAAAGCTGCTTCAAGGAGATTGTCAAGTGTTTTCGCTCGACGATTCCATTCTTGGGTGGTTGGTTTGGCCCTTGTTCCTGTAACTCGAATCCTAGCCCGGTATATCCACCATTGTGAACCTTACGCCTTTTTTACTCTCTGATCGAGCTTCTCGGCATTGAAAAATCTTGGTAAACTAAATCACACGTGTATATGTTGACATTTAAGAGATATACAGTCAAGAAAATCAAGGGCAATGGTGATATATATGCGGATTAGACATAAAAAAAACATTCCACAAATGGCTACAATTTAAGGAATGTGTTTAGTGATGGCATCAGATTCCTAATTGATGGAAAAAGGTCTGGTGGAAAGAGAAGTTGCTTCTAGGAGGTTGTCAAGTGTTTTGCTCGACGATTCCATCCTTTGCTGGTTGGTTTGACCCTTGTTCCTGTAACTCGAATCCTAGCCCGGTATATCCCATTTTAATTTTAAACTTGTGAACCACACGCCTTTTTTACTCTCTAATCGAGGTTCTTGGCATTGAAAAATCTTCGTAAACTAAATCACACGTGTATATGTTGATATTTAAGAGAGATACAATCAAGAAAAACAAGGGCAATGGTGATATATATGCGGATTAGACACCAAAAAAAACACTCAACAACTGGCTACAATTTAAGGAATGTGTTTAGTGACGGCATCAAATTCCTAATTGATGGAGAAATGTCTGGTGGCAAGAAAAGCTGCTTCTAGGAGGTTGTCAACTATTTTCGCTCGACGATTCCATTCTTGGATGGTTAGTTTGGCCCTTGTTCCTGTAACTCGAATCCTAGCCCAGTATATCCCGTTTTAATTTTACACCATTGTGAACTTTACGTCTTTTTTACTCTCTGATCGAGGTTCTCGACATTGAAAAATCTTCGTAAACTAAATCACACGTCTATATGTTGACATTTAAGAGATATACAGTCAAGAAAATCAAGGGCAAAGGCTACAATTTAAGGAATGTGTTTATTAACGGAATCAGAGTCCTAATTGATGGAGAAAGGTTTGGTGGCAAGAAAAGCTGCTTCTAGGAGATTGTCATGTGTTTTCGCTCGACGATTCCATTCTTGGGTGGTTGGTTTGGCCCTTGTTTCTGTAACTCGAATCCTAGCCCGGTATATCCACCATTGTGAACCTTACGCCTTTTTTACTCTCTGATCGAGCTTCTCGGCATTGAAAAATCTTCGTAAACTAAATCACACGTGTATATGTTGACATTTAAGAGATATACAGTCAAGAAAATCAAGGGCAATGGTGATATATATGCGGATTAGACA